>NW_008609129.1:0-16546 GCF_000691845.1 Merops nubicus
CAAACAATCATGGCTCGGTCCTTCACAAGTACTTTCAGTGAATTGTCTTCCATCTCTAATGTCATTCACAGGCATGCTTTTTGAACATGAAAGTGTCACGTTTGAACCTGAGGAGCGACAAGATTGATCCACATTTCCTCTCTTTTCTCCCTTTCCTCCCTTCCTTTGTTTCTCTACTTAAATATCTTGAGGTCTGTTTTGATTTGTATTTTATATTGTACTCCATGGGGACTAGTTGCAGAAAATATTTACAAATTAGAAACAAAGCAAAATATTTTTTATCTTATTTCTACTAAGGACCATTTAACTTAATAAAAATGGGGTCATTTCCATGCAACTTGTTTCAAGGTTTATTGCACTGGTATTGATCACATTTTCATCACAGTAAATACATATACATCTGATGTATTTTTTTTTTTTAGTTTGTTCAGAGCTCAAGTGTATTATGTGGGAAGGCAGTGGTGTCATAATGATCTGATCATCAGTGGAGCGTATTTAGTGAGCTCTGAAACGCCTGGCAATTTCTGGGGTAGAATCCCTGAGAATCAGTTGAACAAAATCTTCCTAATTATAGGCTTGTAAGAATTCTCTTCCTGGACCACAGTTTGTCTTTTCCAGAATATTTATAAATATTGCTATTAAATGTAGCAGAAAGTAAAAGAAATTGCATTGTGAAGAGAAGCAGCCTACCTGCAATACTGCAACTCAGTTGTGGTTTGGAATGTCTTCTGTTTTAGAAACACAGAATCTTATTAATTTCCTTCATTGTTCAGTGATAGAAGAACCTGTCCCCTGCCCTCTACCCCACCTCAGCTATTCTGGCTGTTTCCCAATAGAAAATATTGGCATCAATGACTTTTCTCATGCAAGCCCCTTGCTGGGGCTCGCTTCTCTATAATTAGAAATCACACTTAACATGTCTTTTGATTTTGTTTAACAATTATCAGCGTACTTGTTCTTGCAGGTGCAGAACAGATTAATTGTTTGTTGTTTCTTTTACTGCTTAAATACTGTAGTGACACAGACATGAAAAGCAGATTAGTACCTTTGCACTTGTCTGCATGACAGATTTCTCAGAATGTAGTGAACGCTGCTGTATCAAGTCTTGGTCTCAGCCATCCACTAGTAAAGTATGCTGGCTTGTGTGTCTTTCATTGTTCATGTACATTATGCTTTCTGTATATGTATCCCAGCTGTATCCCAGACCTGTCTAGTTCCAATACTTGCAGAGTCAGTGTAACAGGTCCTTTCAGCCTCTGGTTTTCTGTAGAAAGCACTGGAATACTCAGCTCATTGCAAAATGACTGCTTGTAGAGACATGAGTAAAAATTCATATTCATGCTATTACTGAAACTGAACTCAGAGGCTTAAATTAAATTTCTTCCTCCTTTCCTGCCTTTCTTTGCCTTGCACATCCAATGTGTTTGCCAGGGTAACAGGCAACAGCTTTGCAGGCAGGGTGAAGGTGGCAAATGTTGCCTCCATCTAACGTCCAGTTTCCATGTTTAAGGGTTCAAAAGTGATAACAGCACAAGAGATGAGCAATGGTGCTGATGTGTCACAGAAGTAGACACATCTATGCATTAAAGTAGATTAAAATCCCTGTTGAAAGATTACTGACAAGCCCCATCAGACTTTGCAATTGTCATTGTGATGTGGTGAAGTCGGTACAAACCTCATACAAGATTCCATTTGCTTTTGGATGATAGCAGAAAAAAAAACACAAAGATTAACGATGATCTTTTAAAAAACTCTGTGAATAAGATGTGCACCTATGGGGTAGTCCTAAAATGGGCTGAGAGCCATCAACATCCTGTGAAGTCCCTAGAAATGAAGAGGGCAAAACTCTCTTCTTTACAAGTGCTCAGCACTGGCCAGGACATTGTCCAAGGTAGGATTTCCTCATCATTTCTGCACACACACACTAGCTCCTGCTGGTATGTATAGAAAAGTGTAATGTGAAAAAAGAGCACTTTTTTTTCTGAGAATTCATAAATTTGGGTTAGGTGAAAGTTTGAAAAAAGTCTGACACACTTAAAACTGACTGTTATTTCTTAAAATGGATTGTATGCACCCATCCGGTTCTCAAGCACAGGAAACTGCATTGCTTCATGATTCTGTTAGAAGAGTCTCTGTACCTTGAAAGCAGAATGGTGGTTTGCTTCTTACTGTGATGTTCTGCATCAGACTTCTGCCTTAAATAAGGTCAAAAAAAAGGTGCCCTGGGCCAATACGTGACATATGAATACAAGACTCCTGTCAGCACAGATGCCAGTCCCAGCTGCATAGCTCAGCTGTTCCTACTGATGGATGCCAAGTGGTGTAGTGGAACAACATAGAAATTAAGATCCTGCATATATGAATTAAGTATTAATGAATGGAACCATCTCTGTGAAGCTCCCACTTCCTTGTCAATGACATATACATTTACATTTAAGCAGTTTTTACAGTTCAGGTGTGGTTTGGACACCTTTTCAGTGTCAGAAACTGTTCTTGCTGTCCCAAGTGATGTGATGTGAACTGTTTGGGACACCCATTTGCATAGTCATACCACTGACTTCTTTGCCATTCTCATCCCACTTTCAACGCTCACTGCAAGTACTCCCCTGGCTCCTAGCTGGATACTGGAGGAACTGGCACCTGATTTCCATTGTACATGGTGAAAAATTGTCTGTTTGTCTTTAGCTCAGTACTGCCAGGTATCAGTTTAGAGTGCTGCTACCTAAGTCAAGCGAGTCAATAAGATGTTCCCCATTACTTGCTATCCTGTGTTATTGATGACAAAAATAATGAGAATGATGTTAACATAATTCTAGTCTCCTCTAGCTTGCTAACACCGGCAGGTATAACATCAGCAGTGACTGCTTGCTGCATCAGTCAGCTATTATTTCTTTTTTCCTTTTAAGTTTATTGGTTAACTCTGCTTCTGTTTATGGATGCTAGCACTTTGCTTGCTGGAGTAGTGCTCTGACATTCAACAGTCAAATGCCTGGTGCTGAACGTGTGATAATCTGTGCAGTACTGGGCACTGCTGAGTATTTCCAGACAGAGGAAAATGGCTTTATTTCAATGTAGGACTGTTAGAAAAACCGCTACTAGATTCAGGGAGCTTTAGAGAGCCTCTAACTTGTCTCTGGATAACAACCTCTGAGGTTGCTATCCACGCATTTTACACATTCCTTTTAATGGGTAGGGTTCAGTTGCATAATCAGAATTTAAAATGGCAAAACAGAAGCTGAAAGACTGGAGAGGAGAAAGAAAAGAGGTCTGAAAAGCCTGGAAAACTTCCACTGACACAGGGCCGGCTGAGATGAAATCTCCGGCAGCAGGGATGGATGGTGAGTGCAACACTGCCACCTCTTGAATACCCTTTGGAAGATCTGGTTTTCCACAGATATCTTTAACTCAGGGGAGCCCAGTTAGGGCTGCAGCTCACTGCCCACATCCCCACATGCTGGGCACTGCAGCCTCCCTCTCGAAGGCTAAGTAATCTAACTGAAGTCCAGACATGCTGAGAGAGGAAAACAAACAGCAAAAGGGCAGCCAGGAAACATTTTCTAGCTGATGGTAGCCTGGTTGCTGTGCTACGTGAAACAAGGTTTATTTCTCAAATTCTAAGGAGACCATTAGATCACCTAGTCTGGGTGCCTGCCTATTGCTGTGTCTATTGCCTGCCTATTGCAGTATGTTCACGTGTGGGTTTTTTCTTTTCTTTTTTTTTTTTTTCTTCACTGGGCCTTGGAGCTTGTTATCAACCAAAGAGGAGCTTCTAGAAAGGTGTTAGGGACTGAACTGAAAAATGAACAGATTGAGAATCTCTTGGTGGTTTGAGTTACTGTCTTTCTTAGAAATGCATGTGTAATCTGTAGCTGGAATATGTCCAGTTAGCATTCACAGCTACTGCCTCATTATATCTTTCATTGTTAAAGTCACAAGTACTTGGCATTTTTGACTCCGTGAAAGTATTTCAGATTACAATCCACCTTTTGCAAAAAGAAAGAAAGAAACAAACAAAAAACCCCAAACAAATAAAACAGATACAAATCTACCACACAATTGCAGCCACCTTACTGCGCAGCTTCTGGCATAGTTTTCACCATTCAGGTTGACATTCTTCAAAAGATACTTTCTGTCCTCTATCACATACTTAGATCACAGTAACATAATTACAATGATGATATTTAAAATCCTAGTATATGAATATAGCAATCCATGGAAGGAATGTCTTAATTTGATACATCAAAGTGATACCTTAGGGTCTCTGCAGATTCAGAACTAGATTTGGAAAATATTCTTTGAGTCTTTAACAGCTGGAAACTACCTTTTAAAAATGAAGCAAAATTTAAAAAAGAAGAGACTCTGGCAAATGACTGAAAAGCTTCCTGGAACACTTACCCTGAGCTAATCCTTCACTCTCCCCACAAGGGCAGAGCTCTCTCTTTGGGAAATACTTCGCTATCTAGGGTAAAACTAATACCACAATTTTACTTTTTGATATAAATGAATGAACTAAATTATCTGTCAGACTTCTCTAGCCTTAATTTATCCTCATGTAACTAGATTAAGGCTGTATGCAAAAGAGAAACCACATACAATAACAGGCAGTTTATCTATTTACTTAATTCCAATTTGTATCGTTTAGGAGGCTTGGGTGAAAAAAAATCAAAATATATTTGTCAGTGAATTGAATTTCCAGTCTTTCATTCTCAAATACTTTTTGTCTCCCAAGTCTCACAACTCATGATTTTTAGCATCCTACCTATTCAATTCATACTGCTTTCAAACTTGCTCTGGTACAGCTTTATTCCTATTCTATAATCATGAAATGACAATTACTTTCTTGATTCTACATATCACAAACTTGTGCTGAATGAAGTTTCTCTATCATCCAGTGAGAGAAAACCAACAATTTTTTTTGGTAGTTCAGATTTTTCTTGGGTTTTCTGCAATGCTTCTCATAATCACTACAAAATGCAGAATAGCTGCTTTGTGCAGATTCATTTCTTACCATGTTCTCCCAATCCATGAGTCACAGAATCAGAGAATGGTTTGGGTTGGAAGAGACCTTAAAGATCATCTAATTCCAACCCCACTGCCATGGGCATGGACACCTCCCACTAGACCAGGTTGTTCAAAGCCCCATCTAGCCTGGGTTTGAACACTTCTGGAGAGGGGTCAATCCATAACTACCTGGCCAACCCTGAGAGTAAAGAACTTCCTTACTAATTTGTGTTTACTAAAGCCTAATTCAGTTCTACTATCTTTCCCTTGTCCCATCACACAATCCCTGATAAAGAGTCCTTCCCCATCTTTCCTCTAGGTCCCCTTTAAATACTAAAAAAGGTCACTATAAGGTCTCCCTGGAGCCTTATCTTCTCCAGGCTAAACAACCCCAGGTTTTTCAGTCTGTCCTCACAGGGGAGATGTTCCAGTCCCTCAACCATCTTCATGGACCCCCTCTGGACCTGCTTGAGAGGTCCATGTCTTTCTTATGCTGGGGGTCCTAGAGCTGAATACAGTACTCCAGGTGGGGTGTCATGATAACAGAGTGGACTCACTAAATATACAGTCGCCAAAATTTTTGTTAGTAAGTAAGTAAACAAATAAATAAATATGTTTTTTAAGGTGTCTTGAAGGAATGTAGATTTCCACAGGGTGTTTTATAGGGAGTAAGAAAGTTAAATAACCCTGTTCTTTGTACTTTCTTTATCTGTATCCATTCTTCCATTCAAACATTTGGCATTCCTTTTTGACTGATATATGAATTATCAGTTTTCCACCTAACCATAAAAGCAAAGAGGCTTAAAATTCCAGGCTCCTGGATAATTTTCAGATGCCTTTCATCCCTCCTGTCACAGTAGTGTGTCCATATTCCTGCACTTAATGAACATGGTACAGTGTAACACACTTCTAAACACTTGCACTAATTTGTCTAAGCTGATGACAAATTTCAGCATCACTCACAAATCTCCAATAAAATCTTCACTCATCTTCTACATCCACTCATTATCAGGGTAAAAACTGAATGGATTTAATAACATACAGTACATTTCATTATTTTTGAAGATTAAAAGTAAAGAGAAAACTCACTAAAACTGTAAGCTGTTTTTTGAGAAGCAAAATTAAACTGTTCTTTGAAGAGTTTGCTCTTCTCTTTCAAAAGCAGTTTGGTAAGTGAAATAAGACTAAAAATGCTATATCATATATGCTATTAGAAAAATAAGGTGAGCAAGGGACAATTGCTCTGTCTGATGTTCTGTGTGAAAATTGTAAAGTAGATTTCATTGTAAAGTAGATCTTGAACATAAAACTGGTGTTTGTGTGGACACCTTCTGCACTATCCAGTGGTACTTCTTTACCTCCCTAGAGTGCAGCTAAAAGGATGCTGAGGGCATGATGACCTGCAGTTCTATGTCTTGGCAGGGTGAACAGTCATTGCTATGTCAAATACTGCATCTTCTGATGTTCAGCATGAGGAAGTGTAGTTCAGCTGGTGCTGCTTGTCAGAATTCTTTGTAATTTTGTCCAAGCGGTGGGGCTGATGGAGTAGTCACAACATTCATATTTGTAGAGAAAGGCCATGGATACTAAAAACCAGATGTCAACATTATAAATGTCAGTTTGGGTTTTCTTAACTTGAGTGTAGCTCCCCTCTTGTCCTAGAGAGTTAATGCCCATTTGTGCTGGTGTATAACAGTGTGCTTTTGGAGCACAGATTATAGAGGAGAGAGTTTCATTCAAGAGGAACCTAGCTGTCATACTCTTTGGGCATATCACCATGTAAACCAAACCACAATAAAGGGGAAAATTGGGAGATGATTTATTTCAGAAGTGTACTTTTAGTCTGAACCAAATGTAGATGCACCCATTATTTGCTAAGAAATATGTGCTACAGCATAAAAAAAAATACTCAGTTGCTTTTGTACTTATTAGAGGTATTATTCAGACATAGAAAATGAGAGCCCTGGATTTCTTTTGTAAGCTGTCAAGCTGATCTTGCAAGCCGTATCTATTCAGATGACATTGGTAAACCAGTTTGACAAGTTGCAGGGAAATGAGAGCGATACAGAATAAAGATCAGTGAATTTCTTGGCCTTATCCCCAGACTGCTCTCCTTCTGAATTGTCCATTTCTTTTTTCTCCAAGGTTCAGCAACAGCAGGACAGATGTGGGTATGCAAGAGAACCAGGCTACCAGTAGTTATTTAGCCAAGAGAAAGTCTCAGGGAAGAGCTGATATATGATCTCCGGTCAGTACAATTTAAGTTTATCAGGTGACGCTTTATCGAATGATGGAATAAATTCATGTGTCAGACAAGTCAGCTTTAAGTTCTATTTTGTATTCTACTCGCTGCCGGTTTCAACATATAAAGGTTATATTAAGAAAACAATTTTGTAATTAAATCCTTGAACGTTTCCAGGGATGGGAGGTCTACAACCTCCCTGGGCAAAGTGTGCGAGTGTTTCTCCTCCCTTGCTGTAAAAAATGTCTTCCTTGTATCTAGTCTTAATCTCTCCTCTTCTAGTTTAAAACAATTACCCTTTGACCTATTGCTACAGGCCCTATTAATAACTATGTCTACATCTTTCTTATAATCCCTCTCTAAGTATTGAAAGGTCACAATAAGGTCTCCACAGAGCCTTCTTTTCCATGCTAAACAACCCCAACTCAGCCTTCCTCTATAGGAGAGGTGTTCCATCCTTCTGGCCATTTTCTTTAAGTTACATAAAGAACATTTGAATCCACAAAAACAGAAGACGTGAAACCGGGTCTAAGTGTATGGAGCTTCTTGCCTGTTAGCACGTTATACTGCATAAAAACTCGCGTACTGCACCAGAAGGAAAGTGCATGTGAGCCACAGCCCATTCAGCTAGTCTTTATTAGCTTAGTACAACCATCCTTTTTCTTGTCCTCTTCAGACACACAACTACTTGGTATTAGTCATATTCTTCTGTGTAGTTCATCCTCATTTGGCAGAATATTAGCTAAAAATGTGACATGTGAAAAAAAATGGAGAAATATACTCTCCCAAGGTTTCTTTTGGTAGGTTTGCAAAGTGGGGATTCAATGAATGAACAGAATGTCCATCTTTTGGTCACAGGTCATATCTTGAGGCCTTTCCATTTTCCCCTGCTGAGACCCTACTCTGCAAACTCTAACTAATTTAAGAAGAGCTTCTCAAAGCTGGTTAAAAAAGCGCCTAATGAATTGCCATTCAAGTATGATGCTTACAACCTGTTTCTGTCCTTACACGTGCCAATTTATTTTTCCTGCTTTTTGCAAAAGGTGCCCTACATTATCTTGCCTCTGTGCTCTGTTCTTATATCCCTGACTTGTGCAGTGAAGGGAAAAATCAAAATGTAGATCTTAATATGATAAGGTGAAAAAAAGTAATTTCACTGCTAAAAAACTGAATTGCCTCTGAACGTAATCTCTGATACCGAAGTTTCCAAAGTAACAAGGGAAAATTAGTATAAGCATTGCCTTTAATAGACAATTGAAACATTATTTTAATTACCTTTAGGAGATTAATTGAAACATGTTTATCACAGTCATGAGTGATTCTGGGACAGCTTAGAGGGAGGAGCAGGGCTGCAAACTAGCTGTGAGGAAAGGGTGGGAAAAGCAAGCACATTCTTTGCCCCAAAGCACAAAATAAAAAAAGTTCTTGCATCCTTTTATACTAGAACTTTGGAAGTATTGATCATCAGCAGTGGAAGCTTATGTATCTTTCATGAAAGCTCCATTAGAGAATCCTCACTTTTGAGTCCCACATCTTGAAACACTCCTCAGACTAAAACTGAAAACACAAGAGGGACTCACCAGGCAAGGTATATATCTACAGCATTCGTGTCTTCCGCTAAAAAGGAACTGGATCTCTATTGTCAATAAACATAGGTGTTAATAGAATGTGATTTATTTTATCCTAAAGTAGACATCTCGGTGATACCAATGAATCTTACACCAGAAGCATCTATTTTTCTACCACTGTCCTTGAAAGAAACCTGGAGTGACAATTATACTTGTAGCTATATCATGGTTATGGAAAGCCAAGTCATTGTGTATGGGTATTTCAATAATCTAGCTGACTTCTTGAGAGTATAGGGAAACAGCAGTAGAAGAGTTATCATTCCCATGCTTGTTCCTCCTCATTGAAGATATTTGTTAGTCTGGCATTCTCTTTAATTTGCAAGTTAAACTTTCCTTGCCTATTAATCTTACTTGCCTCTCTTGGCTCTACAGTGAAGCCTCACAAGAGCCAAAGAGAAGAGCCAAAAATCACTTCATTTGATGGGGATGTTTTTGTTCATACAGGCCAGGATGTAACTAGTTTCCACCACTACAAGATGACACTTGAAGTTTCACTCCTGGTTCACATGGACCTTCAGGTCTTTTTTCTGCAGAGCTACTACTTAGCCAGTCAGTACCCAGCCTGTGTTGAAACGTATGATAGGTGCTCATTTAGATCACTGGAATAGGTTGTCCAGACAGGTGGTGGAGGCCTCATCCCCGGGGACATTCAAGATGAGGCTGGATGAGGCTCTGAGTAGCTTGATCTAGTTGGAGATGTCCCTGCTTATGGCGGGGGGGGCGGGTGTGTGTGTGTGTTGGACTAGATGACCTTTGGAGGTCCCTTCCAGCCCAGACGTTCTATGATTCTATGATCGTCTGTCTTGTTTCACCATTAGCAAACTCCCTGACCTTGTCAAATGAACAGTTTTACAGAAAGTCCAGGGAACGGTTGAGTAGTCAGGATAAGCAGTGTGACTATGAGCACAGTGGTCTGGGAGATAAACCATAGGGATGAAGGCTGCTCTGTGGCAGTTTGCCCAGTGAAAAAAGAATGATCCAGGGTGCAGCTAATTCCACTATTAACATGAGCCTGGGTTACCTTCCAGACCTGGGATGTGGCACTGGCTTTTGTTTCCTTGCCTTATTCTCTGCCACACTGTCCCCTTCTCTCTCCTTATTATAGCTGATCCCTGTTAACTACTGACTCACTGATTGCTTTGCCTTTAAGTCTTTACAGAACAAATTTAAGAGAAGTTCAGTTTCTGTCTCCAGGTAGCACTTAGATCCAACCACAATGAATGTTTTAGAAGTAAATAGGGCAGTTAAAGTCAAAGCTACCTGACACATTTGCAAAATAAACCTTTAATTTTGTTCAGGATTTTCAAGGGAAGGTAAAGGAGTTGGGTGCTTGGTTCCCACTGAATCTGAAGGATACTGATTTCCCTGGTTCCTCATATCCCTTTACAAATTCCCATTGTCTATCTGTATTTTTTATATTTTCCTATCTCAAATGTTGTTACCTTTCTGCTTTTATTCTTGACCTGTAAGGGAAAGATTCAATTTCAATTTAATTCAAAAGAACTCAGTTTCCACCTTTCAGCTGCACAAAGATTTCCAATTCTTTGGCTTTCTTTCTGATTTTTTTTTTTTTTTTTCAGCTGGACTAATTCAAGCAGAATTTCTTGTGGATGTAGAAACATGCGAGTTTATGACACTTGAGAACCTCAGACTCAGTGAAAATTATTTAGATTACAGTCCATCATCAAAACTTGCCTATTATGCACATTTTTTTTGACTGAATTATAAAATGATGAGAAAATTTGGTTTATTGGCTCATTTCATCTGTGTACATTTTTCATGAGTACACATGCAAACTTCCATGAGTTATACATGCAGAATTTTCATGAAAGATTCTACATTTATAATTTTATAACCACATTTCATGCAATTCTGGCTACATTTGCTTCAGTTACATTAGCAATTTACTCATCAATCTATAATTTACATGAGGAAACATTTTTTTCCCTCCTAATCTGGCCCCTTGAAGACATCTTGTTCTCCTGTGTGTAGCAGCTAGACTTGCAGCACATGGAATGACTGAGAATTGAGATGTATATGTTCAGCGGAGATAATATTGAAAGTTTGCAGGGAATGAGTTTTAAGTACTTTTCTCAGTTTCCCTACTCCCACCCTCATCCATCAGCTTGGCTCTCTCCTACAGCAGGAATTATGTAACAATTTAAATACTCTGGTTAGGCTTGTATGTCTATCTTTGTCTGTGTCAATCTGATCTTTTCAACAGCACATTGATTATCTCCTACAAATGCATTTTCTCCTGTGCTTCAAAAACTTGATGATAAATGAATTACCTTGTAAAAAGTGATTTATTTTTTCTTAGTCCACTACACTAAGATACAGAGTTTTATCATGTATTACTAATACTGTTTCTCAGATCTTTTTCACAGCATTATAGAGAAAAATGCTATGGCACACAGACAGCTGAATCTATCTTTCCTCTCCTTCCCCACCCCTTCCAGTCTCTCTGCCTACATCTGTGTTACTAAAAACAACACAGAAACCAGAGGCCCATTGGCATGAGTATTACTTGCATCTGTACATCTAAACTCTTTTTATACAGGAGACCACATACAGCTGTCTACTAGAAATAATCTTTGGCCATGTTTGTTCCCAAGTCATAGCCACACACTGTTTAGAACAGTATTAGCTGATCTGGACAAAGACTTGACAGATGATGAAAATGATTAAGCAGCATGGATGAATAATGTTTAAGCTGGTATTCATACCCAAGCCCTGATCCTGTCTGTTAGATAACTTCTATTTAATCTTAATTCTCTTTTAAAACTAATTATCTGCTTGCTTTTTGCACTCTTGATTATATTCACACTTTTTTTTTCTGTTTCTATAATGAATTTAAAGCACTGTAGCTGTACATTCATGCAATACCATACAGCTCTTGGTAAGGTGCAGTGCCAAACTAAGTTGTATGAACCTCACCTGGACTTGATCTTAGAAATTCAGCTTGTTAGGAGTGGGTTTTGTAGCTCTGCTCTCCATGAGATGCATCTTGGTCTTGTGCTCTGTTGTCTGGTTCAAAGGTGTCCCGTGACATTGCTACAGTATTGTAATTCTGGGTTTTATAGCTGCAGTTCTTTGTGAACCATTTTGGTGAAGGACTGAGGGTCAAAGAGCCTTCATAAGCTAAGGTAATTTTATAAATTAAAATGCAGCACTCAGCAGAAAAAAAAAAAAATCGTATGATCTGTGGGCCAAGAAAACAGAATTTCTAGCCATCCTCAAATGTTCAGGATATCTGCCTGAAATACTCCTCACTTTTAGTCTAGACATAATTTATCTTTTTGTTGTTGTTGTTTTTTTGGCTTTGCTAGTTATGAGACAATTTGGCAAGCTAATCTGAAGGTCAAGTGAGTCTCCTCATAGCCTTTGGTTCCACTGTCCTGAAATACCTTACTTTCTCAGCACTTCTCCTAGATCATGATCTTACAACTTTTCTCCCCCAACCACCCTCATGATTTAACTTTAAATAAATAACCCAGTGTTTAATGTAGTGTTCTCACATAGTACCATCAAAGGGCTAAAGATATCTGGGCAAACTAGATAAAGCTACTCTTTTAGATTTTAGACAAACTACCACAAGCCTTGAATTTGTGGCACTGCATTGCTCATTATCCCTTCTGTCCTCATAGCTAACTGTCCAGAACAACCATCAAGAAAATGGGTGTTATGTTCCCATAACATTCTTTCATAACCTTCATATAAGGCTCTACCTTCACTAGGAAGGTTAATTAAATGCTATTTTCCTGGCTATATGTGCATAAATCTGTGTTAAAACTATATATCTTTGTGCTTTTACAACTAGCCCATGCTTCCTTATTTCAATTTGGATTTGCACCAGAAAAAATTAGTTCCCATCCCACGGTCTAATGGTTTGGACACTAACTTGGAAATGATCTTACATAGAATCATAGAATCACTTAGGTTGGAAAAGACCTTTAAGATCATCAAGTCCAATTATAAACCTAACACTGCCAAGGAACCATGAAACTATGTCCCTCAGCACTGCATCTACACATCTTTTAAATCTCTCCAGGGAGGGTGACTCTACCACTTCCCTGGGCAGCCTCTTCCAGGGCCTAACAAACCTTTTGATGAAGAAATTTCTCCTAATATCCAGTCTAAACCTTCCCAGGTACAACCTGAAGCCATTTCCTCTTGTCCTATCATTTGCTACTTGGGAGAAGAGACCAGCACACACCTCACTACAACTTCCTTTCGGGTAGTTGTGGAGAATGATAATGTTTCCCTTGAGATTTCTTTCTCCAGACTAAATCATCCCGGCTTCCTCAGCTTCAACTCATTAAACTTGTTCTCTAGACCCTTCACCAGCTTCATTGCCCTTTTTTGGATACACTCCAGCACCTCAGTGTGCTTCTTGTAGTGGGGTGCCCAAAACGGAACCCAGTATTTGAAGTGAAGTTTCACCGTGTGTTGACATGTAAGCACATTACTGCCCCAGTGAACTCAAATTTAAATTTTCCCAACTTTAAACGCCATTGTAACACCGCTTTACATAGTGAAATATTGTCATGGTATGCAAATGGAACTTGCATAAATTTCTGACAAAACAAATGGAGACTATCCTTTCACCTTTGATCACTATCATATTTCTGTTAATAAAGGTAACAATTTATTGATATGTAACTCTCACGTGTTCTATAAATTATTCCCTGCTTAAGTGAAAAATGATGTAAAGGACTTCAAACGTCTGGAAAGCAGTTTATATGCTACTACGGATGCTTCACTGTGAAAAAGTAAAATGTTTGAATCTACCAGAGTGAGTTTATGTCCATACCTTGGTAATGAGCCCAAACAGGCAATAATTAGTATTTATACTCTTCTGTTTATATGTATACTTTCTAAACCTGACTACACTAAAATACTCACATAAGCTCTGAAAATGGCAGTTACCTAAATATCTTCAAGCACTAGAGAGATGTTCTTTCAGAAAAAGGTATAAACATCCATTGTCACCAGGAGGCAAACAAATTACACATCATTAACACTGTTTAATCTTTTTCTTTGTGGCGTTTTTACAGTACGCAATCAATCTGAGTCCATAATTTTCACCTTGTCTTCACAGTCATAGCAATATTTAATCACAGTTGCAAGACCAGGGGAAAAAAAAATAAATACGTAAAATGCAAATGCTTAGTTAAATAGGAAAAAATAGCTGCAAGAAATGAGAAGCAACATATTTTTATCCAGTAAGAAAATGCTTTGATGTCAAAAGCCTTTAAAATTAAAATGCCTAGTATAGGCAACCCATTGAAACCAATGAAAACCAAGTTTCTGTTTGGTTTAAACAGGATCTTGAAAACTGATGGTCATTGGTGTGCTTGCTTTGCCTTGATGTTGCAACATTGACTATGAGGTAAAAGACCTGGCTGCTTTCCCCCCACAGAGTCAAATTTTTAGAAAGGAAAGCTCAAATTCTGTCATACCTCTAAAGCATAATACCTTGCATAGCATTAACTCTAACTGTGGGAACTATTTTCTCCCAGAATGAAGCAAAATTATGTCAGTCAAATTAGTGGCTAATATGAGAAAAGATATATTCAAAGACTATCTTATTTTCAATTTGAATTTTGGAAATAACACTGAGAGACCTTAGAGCTTGCCAGGTATGCAACATGGCATATGGACGAGCTAAATGGACGAGACCTCTGACATCATGCTTTCACCTTGGTACATAATTCTGAACTGCTGAAGCCACCTCTTGCTGATAGCTTTTGTATCCAGTATACAATTTTTCCCCATGTATAATCTATATAACCTAGATGCTTCAGTCAGAATTCTTAAAAATGCCTACGTTTACAAAACCTTTTTGGTTTCCAGATATTTTTATTTCTATCTTCAAATGAGATCAAGCGAGGAGTTATCATTATACGCAAGGAAATTTCCGTTGATGAGATAAGGGAATAAAGATAGTACTAATTGGTTGCATAATATTAAAATAACTGAAATGTACACGGCTCAAGCTGTTAATTAAGATAAATTGTGAAAATAGTCATACAGACTATAATTTCCATGTAGACTTTAAAAGCAAGAAAATTATCTTGGTGATGGAGAAATATATGATAATAAGTTCATCTGAGAATCTGATTCTGCTCTGATAGTTTCAAATCATCTGCTAGTGGCATGTTTGGGTTCTCAGACTTCCTTCTAACCACAGTGTCACATGTCTATGTTTTCTACACGAGTATTCCTGGTCACTTCTGAATGGCAATTCAGAAAATTTATCATAAGAAATAATTATGATAAAACACTGGATAATTTGTTAAGAATGTATTGTTTTCTCAGACTATGTTTATCAACTCAAATCACATATATCTGAGTCATTTACACCTTACTTTTAATTATGAGTGGAAGCCACTCAGTGCCCTCAGATTGACTGTTAGGGAGTTTTAATTGTGATTATTGTTGCTTCCATGTGTTTAACAAACAAATGCTGAAAAATAGGTAAATATATCACAAAACAGGATCACAAAAATCCATACATATGGGGTTAAGTCTAGTTCCCTGTATTTTTCCTGGCTCTGTTGTTTTCTCACCACTGATTTGTCTCAAGTGGTCTTTAGTTTCTCTAAGAATAGAGCTTCAACTACCTCCCTTGGAAATCTATTCTGCTGACAAGCTGTTATCACTAGGATACATTTCAGTGCTCTCTCATACAATTACCAGCCCTTCCCTACAACTTGTCTATCATCAATATGTTGTAATGACTCCTGCCAAGACAAAGTTGTACAAACCCCACTGGGATTAGAGAACTGCAGCACTAAATGGTGTCAGGGTAAGAAAAAAAAAAAAAAATCATGCATGCCTAGTTAAGCCTCACATGGCTGAGTGTAGATTTCATACTATTGTAAGTGCACGTAGCAAGTGCCCACTGGCTTACACATTTCTACTCTTCTAACTGATACGTGTTTATGCAGCTATTTCATCTGAGAGCCTCCAAGTGATTGAGAAATTAAGCCTGAGTGCATGCCTGTAAGACAGATAGAAATGATACTGTTTTCAGTCTACTGATGGGAAAGAGAAAGCACTGGGTAATGTTTCACACTGCTAAGGGAACAATTTCACTAAACTAAGAGAGATTTCAAGTAAACGTGATTTCATTGGGCTAATGACGTTCCTGACCTCACTGTATCTGCTCTTATCTCTCACCAGAGGAAGACACTATAGGAGTGGATGTGATGTCCCTCCCCTTCTAGAGGCAATGGTGCTGTTCAGACAAGTTCAATTCAGGTTCAATTCAGGTTCAGACAAGTGTATCCCACGCCTTATCAGGCCAGACTGTGCCTAAGGGCCTGTCTTCTCCCTGCTGCTGTTCCTTGTCTGCTGACTGAGGCCAGATCACCCTAGAATCTCCAAAATTGAAGCTTGGAAATTTGACATCTCCAGGGCTCTTCTAGCACTCCCGTCTCCATTACCATGTAGTCCTTTCAAATCCAGTATCTCAAACTTCTACCCCTTGTATCATCCTCGCTCCTTCATTTCCATCACATCCGATCTCAAGCACTGTTCCAATATCTCAGTTGTCCTTTATCTTTTTCCTCCATGTCCTGGTAGTATCACCCCAGCCTTCTCACCTTAGTACTCACTGTCCTCAGGATTTACTATTCCACCAGCCTTGCCCATTCACCATTCCCTACAC
>NW_008609129.1:16577-22905 GCF_000691845.1 Merops nubicus
TTTCCCACTGAAAGATCTCCTTGATCTCAGCATGATGCCACATAACCACAGAGCTGTCCGTTATCATCATGACAGCTTTATAGCCATCTTTAACTGCACTCTAAGCTTCATCCAGCTGTGGTAGCACTCCAGTCATTCAACTCCACTGCAACAGTTGTGTGACTATCCTGGTTAACCCCAAGTCATCCTTAATGACTGTGTGCATTCTCTTTCTCTTCATCCTCTTCACTGCCAGAACCTAACTCTTAGCACCATCTCTATCACTTTCTTCATCTTTCTCCACTTTCAGGAAGACACACAGAATACTGTCTTAGTAGTAATTTACACAGGAATCACAATTATAGTCTATCAGTAATCTAAAGCTCATTCACAGTTGCATAGCAAATGTGTGCCACTTTAAAAATGCCTGTTACAGTTCTCTGTTTTGAGAGGTGAGGAAAATTGCTGATTTTCTCAGCTACACGCTATTCAAATTGACAAGCTGAACAATTCACTGGTTATTACACAGAAAAATTAGTTTCCTGAATCACAGTTACCACTGCCGGAAAACTGATGATAATACATTGATGATAATAATCCATTAGTGGAATTTTTTTAAAGGTAAAACAGTGTTTGGTGTTTGTGTGAAAGCTGAAGGAGAATCTTTTACCACCATGGTATGTTTACCACTTTTTTTTTTTAGTATGTTCTTTCTAAACACTGTCTTTTGGCTACTGAAAGTGGAAAACTGCAGGTGATGACAGGAAATGGCCTCAAGTTGCACCAGGGGGGGTTTTGATTAGATATTAGGAAAAATTTCTTCACTGAGAGAGTGCCTAGGCACTGGAATGGGCTGCCCAGGGAAGTGGTGGAGTCATCATCCCTGGAGTGTTCAAAAACCAAATAGATGTAGCACTTGAGGCTATAGTCTAGTGGTTAGGGGAACGTTGGGATGAAGGTTGGACTTGATGATCCTAGAGGTCTTTTCCAACCATACTGATTCTATGATTCTATGACGGATGAATGCCTGGTCTTAGCCAGTATATCTGAGTGACTGTGTATTTCAAAATATTCAGAAATATTTCAAAATGGATATTCAGTGCACATCCTCTTGATAATGGAAGATAACCTTCCTTAGATTTTTAGATATTTAGATCTGCAGATATGCATCACTGAATTATCAATTAGATGGTTGCTGTCTGTCCATCCGCTTGAAAGAAAAGCCAAAATGAGTAGAGAAGCTAGATACTATCTTTATTTAGATCAGTACATTCATTTCTCCAAACAAACTACAAGGGAAAGCAGACTTTATGAACTAGATCTTTAGGCACTGACTGAATGAAATACTCAACTAAAGAATGAACTGTGATGAGGGGCTTTTGGTCCATAACTGAGAAGTGTATAGTGAGTTTGTCTCTTAAGAGTACTCTTGAAACAAAGTCTCTCAAAAGTACTCTTCAAAGTGCTTTGTGTGACAGCCAAAGCTGTAGGTGGTCCACAGTGTACTGGTTAAATTTATGCAGAGACCTTAATGTGGAATAGGAAGAAGAAGCAGTTGTGTTTTGCCATAAAAGATTGTATTAGTGGAAGAATTAATGCTCTCCTGTGTTGGCAATATGGGCAAATCCTTCAGCCAAACTCCTGGTGAACTCAGCAGCAACTTTGATAAGTGACAACTGAGAAATGCAGTTGTATGCTGTCTCACTGACAAACACATACTTATGAAATAAATAAATCAATCACTGTGACAACTTTTGATTTTTCTCCTGAGGGTTCATTAGTGTACAAGGATAAAACCACCATAGAAATCATGATTCTCTTGACGTATCTGTGCATTCCTGTTTACCCCATCTCTGGTCATATGGGGAGAATGAACTACACAATTTCTGGTCCAAGAAGTATTTTTTAGGGACGTCACAAATGAATTATTCACAGTCAATAGGTCCTGTGATATCCTTTAAAGTCCACGAGTTCTTAGTCCTGGTGAGCCTCCTTTTCATATCGATGATGCAATGAGAGCCCTAAGCACTGTATGTGAGCCATGTCATATGGAAAGCTGGAAACCTGAAGGACAACAGGGAGCAACAGAAGAAGGAAGAAGTTATTTTGAGTACAAAACCTAATGCCTCTCATTAAGCCTCAATAAAGCTCCTTTATATTACA
Organism: Merops nubicus; assembly: GCF_000691845.1. Taxonomy (NCBI): domain Eukaryota; kingdom Metazoa; phylum Chordata; class Aves; order Coraciiformes; family Meropidae; genus Merops; species Merops nubicus. Next base: position 18,720 of record NW_008609129.1, read on the forward strand.
TGATTGCTACATTGGTGAAAGGGTGAAAGGAATTGGAACAGGCTCCCCAGGGAGGTTGTGGAGTCTCCTACCTTGGAGACTTTTAACTCCCATCTGGATGCGTTCCTGTGTGACCTGCCCTAGACTAGATGGTCCTGCTCTGGCAGGGGGGTTGGACTCGATGATCTCTGGAGGTCCCTTCCAACCCCTAACACTCTGTGACTGTGAATAAATAATTTTCTTTAATCCCTGTTTTTGAGTCTTTGGCACTGCTAATCTGAATCTGCTACAGTCACCATTACACTTCACCCCTTGCTGCCCTGAATTTTTTTTCTACTCGAGATTTTTCATGCCTAGAGGTACCTGTCAACTATCTCTCACCCAAAGGACTTCCTGCTGGCCTTCTTTTTGGCCTCTTCATCATCTCTGTCTGACTCCCCAGTAAAACACGAGGAGAACTGAGAGACAGCATTTTGTAATGAGCTTTGTGTATGGTACCCTTTCCCTGGAACTAGGGTGGCTGCCAGATGTAGCTGGAAGCATCCCTGTGCAGGCACAGCTTGTATAACTGAAAGGTACTTCCACAGTGATTTTTCTCTCTGTCTGAAAGGGTGGTTTGGAAGAGAAAAGAGAAAAAAAAAAAAAAAAAAAAGAAACTGATATCAAGGATGGGATTCTGCTGCATAAACAGGGTTCTGGCTGGTACACAGCTGTATCCCAGGAGCTAAAGGGGACTCACTCCACATCTGGCTAATGGCCAAGCTGGATACTGCCTTCAGCTTAACATTGTGTTATGAGCAAAAAGGGAACATACCTGTTAAGAAGAGTCCTAAACTTATTATTGGTCTAAATAAAGTATTAGTTGATTTTCATTGAGAAGAACATGAGTGTGTGTGTGCATGTGCTTATGTGTATGTGGAGTGTCCTACTGTAACGTATCACACACATACCCCCCCCATTCTTCACCAGGAGGAGTATGATAACAATGGCAAAGATTTGTTCCACCACTTCTTCCCAGTGCTGAATCTGAACCAGGTAATTTTATACGTTTTTATTATGATCTGCTTACTAGCTTTTTCCTCACTTAACTGCAGTTCTATACCATACTTGCTTTTTTTGTTCTTTTTGTTACCTCTGAGACTGTTTTTACCTGACCCACAAGGCTGTTCTCACACAAGGACCAGTAATTGCCCACTGGGTTATTTTTATTTTACTGTCATAGGTAGTTCCTTTTACACAAGAAAGCTGCTTGTTTCTACTATCTATTAATTGACACTTGGGGTTACACCACACAATTTTACAAAGCCAAACTAAAACTGAAACAAGTTCAGACAATAATCAACTGACTGTTACAGTATTGTTATCACAGCTAAGACAAGCTAAAATCAGCTCAAGCCAAGACAAGATCCTACCCTGTTAGGCCAATAAAAAGACTTCTGCTTTTAGCTAGTAATTGCAAATTTATATGTACAGGGCTATAATTTCAGAACACCAAAATAACACTATGAATCTGCTCTTAGGCAATTGCATCCTTCCCTATACAGGAAATTAACCCACCTACATGATCCTGAAAAGGAGGTGAACATGCTTCATTCATGACAAGCAATCCAGCTTCTCTTTACAGCTCAGACTATCATGGAGAAGACAAAAATTTGTTAGGAAGAGCACAGAAATGTTTAGGTTAGTATGTTTTCTTTATAAACCTTACATACATTTCAGTTGATATCACTCAACTTGAATTCATACAGATAGATAAAAAGATTGTCACAATCAAGAACAAATGGAAAATGGTAGGAATATAGAACATCCTTTTAAACAAATAACCGTGGAGGTGGATGATCCTAACACTGCTGATGGTGGCTGAGAAGAGCAAGAGTGGTCATCTTTGCAGGAGGAAGGAAGGAAAAGGTGTTAAAATCTGGGGAAGGACTCTTTACAAGGGCTTGTAGTTATAGGACAAGGGGTACTGGGCTCAAAGTAGTACAGGGTAGAATTAGATGAGAAATTAGAAAGTTGTTCTTCACTATGAGGGTGGTGAAGACACTGGAACAGGTTGGCCAGCAAAGCTGAGGATGCTTCATCAGAGCTGTTCAAACCATGTTGGATGGGGCTTTGAGCAACCTCGTCTAGTGGGAGGTGTCCCTTCCTATGGCATAGGCAGTTTGAACTAGGGGATCTTTAAGGTCCCATCTAACCCAAACCATTTTATGATTCTGTAAAATCTTGTAGAGCAGCTGAGGAACAGTTTGTGAAGATCTGCAGTTCACAAATAGCTGTGAAAGCTATAGGCAAATGGAAGATCCCAAGGTTAAATCAGATCACTAAAAGCCTAGAGGTTAAAAATGTTGTAAAGTATGTGTCACTTTTTCCTTTGAATACCATATTTATTATTTTTTTTACCATTATGAATCTGCTTTTGTTCTGGAGAAAGAGTCTCTGTCACTGTACATTGCCCAGTAAGTCTTAGGATGGAAATTTTGTGGGTATAAGCACATGCTGGTTGACAGGCTTACATCTGACCTATTGACAAATGTGTTTGCTGAAGTTAGAGGCTAGTTAGAGAGAGTAACTGAACTGTAGGATCTTCTGGATAAGGAGAAGCAGACATGTAAAGAGGTCACTTAAAGGCTGACAGAAACAGCAGCTTGAGTTAAAGGCTGAAATAAAAGCTTGGTGGGACCATCACTGTCTTCTCTGACTTCCACTCTGGAAATAAGACTAAGATCTTCAGGCAGTCTAATTCTTTTTTTCCCTTATCTTGAAGATATCTTTAAGTCCTAGTTTGAGTTAAAACAGAACTAATGATGTTCTGTTATTTTACTTCTCAGCTACGTCTCTTCTAACTAACTGCATTTCCTGAAGTTAAAAGTATATTTTTGCAGTGTCTGCTTCTAGCAGTAGTAACACTCCATGTTTACAGTTGCTACCAAGGACTGGTGTGCAGAAAGGTTTCTGCTTATACTTGCTCCTGTGCAAACCCAAGACACCGCTAAGACTTGTGTATCATGTAGGGGATGCAGAAAGTAAAAAGCTGCACTTGTGGGAAGGAGTGGACAGGACAAGTGACCTTAAACTGACCAACAAGGGATTCCATCCCACACACATGATATTCAGGATAAAGCTGAGGGATCACAAGTGTCTGACATCCAAGGAGGACTCTGTCTGTTCTGCCTTTGATGAATGAAAAAAGCAGCACTCAATTAGGCAAAGAAACAGGTTTACTTATTTTCTAGCACTACAGTAACATAACCTCCCATTTTAAAACTGCCAGCATTTTCCTTCTTGAATTGAAAGCCTGCTCAGTGAGACAGAACTGTCTTCAATAATACTGCCATCTCCATATTCAGGGACTGGTATAATCTGTAAACACTTCAAATTCAATGCTGATTAGTATGAAAAGTCCACTGGCTGTATTGGAAATGAATAAAATTTCATAGAAGATTTGTGATTTAATTTCTATAGCAACAAGCACTGGAATGAAGCTTTGATTTAAGCTACAAAATCCTTCACAGTTTACTTGTTTAAATATTATTAATAATTTTGTACTTTAGAAAAAAAATGCATCATATCTGAAGATCTCAAAATACTGTCATTCTAGAAGGAAGGAAGCAGCATTTTCTTCAGGCGTTGAACAATTTACTGCTTCTTCAAGGCAACACAGCACACAGGTGGCTCTCTCTCTCAGTACAATGGAAATTTTGCACCTCATTGGTGCAAATATTCCATACCTTTTTCAGACCCATTAATTCTCCAATGGTTTGGAACTAGTAACATAAATAAGTATGAATATATAAACATTTTATTGTTAATGTTGTGAAGGCTTTGCACAATCACCCTGAAAGCAGAGGATAGTTTGGATTGAAGCTTCTTTTCTTAGATCTTACATTACTGTGGAAATGAAGTTATCAGTGGACAACCTTCAGTCCTTGTCTACACATTGTACTGCTCCATCAGTCTTTGAAAGTTAAAGTCCTGACAGTCAAAAAATTGTCACATATAATTTTCTTGATCTCTGAATGTCATTCTTCTGCCTTCCATCACTCATAGATGAGCATAAAATCTACTAGCATCTATAACAGTTAAACAAATAAGTAACTTTACCAGCCCTATGTACAACCCTATCACATGCCTTGGAATTGCAATAGATTTAGGGACCTCTGCACTGAGGAGCTATATGCTAAAGCAGAATCATAGAATCATAGAATCA
>NW_008609130.1:0-42644 GCF_000691845.1 Merops nubicus
TAAAGGATTCTATGATTCTAAGGAGAGAAAATCCCTTTCGTCACCACCCTTATCTCAAACAAAACACAGCACCAAAAGTATGTGTTCCACCTGAAATATGCAAGGTGAAATCCAAGTAAAATTGTAGCACAGATAAATACAGCCCTAGACTACATGTCTGTCTAAGTGCCATGGGGAAAAGCCATCTATTTTTAACAGAAGAAGAGAGGAGAAAAATATCTGTTGTATGTAGTTTAGAATCCAGTGGCAATTTACAAATTAAGTTATTAATAATAATTGCAGAGCACTGTGTTAATCTTATCTGAAGTGTTTTGGAATCTAACCTCCTGAATATGGACATTGTTAGTTGGACTTACTTCAAAGTTAAATGCCTAATCCATGGTCAGTGAAAAGAAGAATCTGTAAATTCCCTTGCTGGTTTCTTTGAGAAGCTACTAATATTATGGAGAAGTCAAAAAATACAAAGAACAATTAATCTTTTGAACTATAATGAGTTTCTGCATTGCTTAAACTGGACTTTATGTAAAGTACTTAAACTGGACTTTTACAAAGTACTGCCGGTAATATAAAAAATAAATAAATTAAAAAAAGAAACATGCAGAATGAAGAAAGAATTCTGTAGTTACTATATAGATATTTCATAATGAATTAGCTTTAGAATACAAATCCCTATTTACTATCAGGAACAATTTTTTTTTTTAACAGGTAAGATACAGTTCAATTATCTCATGTCACTGATACAATATCTTTAAAAAGTACTCTGCATTGTTAAAAATCTCAGTTAAAAAAAAAACTTATTTCTCCATCTGCACTAGATTTTCTTCTCCTTCACCACCTTTCAAATAAGCTATCTCAATAATTCACACATTATCAAAAAACCCCACGCACTAACCTTTCTGAAGATGAAATTGTTAGGGCAATGTCTTGTGTGGTTTAGGTATGTAAGTAACTGACATTTTCTGTATGAAAGTTCACAGAAGGGCACATTAAATTACACCCTGCAGATGCATTGTGCAATAGTCTGCGGGCTGCATATTTTCTTTAAAAAAAAAAAAATATTAAAAATGGGGGCAGGATTAGATACATACAACCCAAGGCACAGATAAATGCTGCTCAGTTTAACCACTCTGGGGTAGATTGATTTGAATGTTTTGCCCAGGTGCAGAAAGTATGGAATTAAACTGATGACAAAATATTCCTTTCTTGAGGATACATTTACTAAATCTTGAAGGCATGTAAGCAAAGGCAAACTTGCTGAGGGTACACTCTGTCCCTTCATCCAGTTCACTGATAAATATGTTGAACAAACTGTACCCAGTACTGACTCCTGGGGAACATCACTAACTACAGGCCTCCAACAACCCTCTGACCTCTGTTGTTCAGTCTGTTCTCAATCTACCTCTCTGTCCCCTCAATTAACCCAGACTTCTTACGCTTACCTATGAGGATATTATGGGACACGGCCTCAAAAGCCCTGCAGAAGTTGATGTAGACAACATCTACTGCTCTCCTCCCCTCATGTACCCAGCTAATTACACCATCACAGAAGGCTATCAGATTGGTCAAGCATGATTTTCCTTTGGTGAATCCATGCTGACTACTCTTGATAACGTTTTTTTCTCCACACACTTAGAGATTACCTTCAGAATGAGCTGTTAACATCAGCTTTCCAGGAATCAAGGTGAGGCTGCCCAGCCTGTAATTTCCTGGGTCTTATTTCCTGCCCTTTTTGAAGACTGGAGTGACTTTGGCTTTCCTCCAGTCCTCAGGCACCTCTCCTGTTCTACATCAGCTTTCAAAAATGATGGAATGGTTGAGCAATATCAGCCAGCTCCCTCAGCACTCATGGGTGCATTCCATCAGGGCCCAAGGATTTATGGATGCCCAGTTTCCCTAAACAATTTCTAATCCAGTCCTCCTCGATCAAGGGAAGGGCTGCCACACTCTAGATTTTCTCCCTTACTTCCAGGTACTGGGATTCCTGTGGCCTGGAAAATCCAGCCAACGATGAAACCTGAGGGCCAAATGGGTGTCGTGGAGTGGATTAAAGTGCAAAAGTCCCCAGGATGGAGCTGACTAAGCAGTAAAGCTGTGTATCTTGGAGGATCACAACTAAAGTAGCCAGTCCTATGCTACCAAAGACTTAATTCTTTCAGCTGGTAAGTGGCCGTTTCCATACAGTGCTGCACTGTCAGAAGGATATCTTAGCAAGTTTCCAGCTAGGTTCAAGCTAGCTGAAAGGTGAGAACTCTGTTTATGAACCTCTTTGTGCTGTAGACATGATCTTACATTCTTTGCACTAAATTCAGTGTTAGTTTTGCCTAAAAATAAAAGGTAAAGCCCATGAAAGAACTCAGTTTTCTAAAGCAACAGTGGAAGAGAAGCCTTTTCTACCAGCTGATAATGATCTTTTTCACTTACCATAGATAATGATATTATACCATGCATAAAAATCAAGAATTTGGAAGACTAATTTAGAATCCAGAAACTGGTAAAGAGGCCAAATGAGTGCCTCCTGCAGTGATGGGATAGCATCAGGCCATGGTCTTTTGACAGATTCACAGGCTTAAGGCAACAGGCATCATTACAGTCATCTCATCTGACCTACTATTTCACTAATAATTTTCTGTAACTATCTCCTATTTTCTCTCTGAGAATTACAACAGCTTTGAAACCACTTAAGAACTACATCAGAGAATTAAAGATGGCAAAGATTGTTAATTAACACCCTGTAGTTTGCAGTGTCAAAAGCTTGATCAAGCAAAAGGGGTCCTCAGAGTCTCCTTTGATCAAAATTAGTAATGACTTTGCTTCCTAATTCTGGTTGTGAAGCTGCAGTGTAACAGGATTGTCTGGGGTCTGACTGTATACCATTCAGTAATCTACACTGCTGTAATTTCAGTTGACAGAGATTCGAGTGTGAGCAGCATATTATACCACTCAAACAAAACAACTCTCCAAAACAAAAGAAAAAAATAGAGGATAAATATATTAGCTTCTTTCATGTATAAGTTACTAGTTAAGAAATTCACTTTTAAGTCTCAAATGTTCCCAGCCATTCTTGATCTCCTTTGGGATGATCTTAGCTGCATGCCTACCCTTCAGCCTTCTCCAACAGACTCTCCTTTATGAATAATTTTTATTGTCAGTTGCCATTTCATGTATGGCTAAGGAACTCACTAGCTCTAGTCTTCATAGCTAACTGCTGGTTGTTCTCCCTGTGACCCTATCCTGTGGGTTAAAACAGCTTCCTCTGGTGTAGACAGTGCTGAATGGTCTTTCCTTGGCATTCATCACTAGCTCATCATAAACAAAAATGTTAGTTTTACACATCAGGTTAGGTGATAATGTGGTTTCTCTCCACACATAAAGGATGAAATGTGTGGAAAGAAGAATGACAGGTGGATAAAGCCAAATAAGATCATCAATGCCAAAAGGTCCCAGTCCCAGCTCCTCCCTAGGCCATCACAGTGAACCATCAGCCATGGTGTTGAGGAGTGCAGGTCCTGTTTGACTCACCTGATCTCCTTCTATGACAAGTTGACACCTAGTGAATGAGGGAAAAGCTATGGATGTTGTCTGTCAGGACTTCAGCAAAGCCTTTGACAGTGTTTCCCACTGCATTCTTTTAAAAAATCTGGCTGCTGATGGTTTGTATTAGCGTACCCTTCACTGGGTAAAAAACTGGCTGGATGGCCAGGCCCAAAGAGTGGTGGTGAATGGAGTTAAAACCTGTTTGCAGCTGGTCACAAGTGTTGTTCCTTAATGCTCAGGATTTGGGCCAGTTCTGTTTAATATCTCTCTCAATGATCTGGACGAGTGGATCAAGTGTATTCTCATTAAGTTTGCAGATGATACTAAGCTGGGTGGGAGTGTAGACATGCTTCAGGGGAGGAAGGCTCTTTAGAAGGGCCAGGGCAGCCTGGATCAATGGGATGAGGTCAACTGCATGAGGTTCAACGAGGCCAAGTGCCAGCTCCTGCACTTGGGTCACAACAACCCCAGGCAACAACACTACAGGCCTGGGGAAGAGTGGCTGGACAGAAAAAGACCTAGGGGTGTTGATCGACAGCTGCGTGGACATAAGCCAAGGGTGTGCCCAGGTGGCCAAGAAGGCAAACGTCATCCTGGCTTGTGTCAGAAATAGTGCAGCCAGCAGGACGAGGAAAGTGATTACGCCCCTGTACTCAGCACTGCTGAGGGTGCATCCCGAGTACTGTAATGTTGGTACTTGGTAATGGTTAGACTCAGTGATCTTAAAGGTATTTTCCAACCAAACCAATTCTGATTCTAAGAGTGTCTTGTCATTGTACAAGGTAGTTTATGGGATGGTTAGAGAAAGGACTAGAGAGGGAGGACCAAGGTGGATTGGGGAACAGCTGTGATAAAATAGCAGGAAAAGGAAGTAAAAGGCACTGGTAGCATATAAGTAGACTGGCCAGTATACTTGTCCAACCATGCCTTGTGTTTGATCACCCTCCTAACTACACTGCTGGGTGAGAAGCTCTATTCTGTGTGCATGTGTGTGTATGGTGTGCTGAGCACCAATAACCAGAGTCAGACCATGGGTCCTGTTGTGCCTATTAGAGGTGCCTGCTCCAAATGGCTACTTGGCTGGATGTGTGGACACAGACCTGAGGCAGCTTTCCCTCTGTCAGGCTACCATCTTCAGAAGCTCCCTGATGTTATCAATAGGAACCAAAAAGTGACAATCAGCCCCCAGCGGATGGTAGAAATTGTGCAGCATGGTGATCAGTGCCAACAGATAAACCAGGGTATAGCAGCTTCCCTTCTCTGAGAACAGTTTGCTCATATGCCAATAAGTCTGTTACTAAAGGCGTCAGTGAATGATGTTTAAACACATTTTCTGTAGGCATATGCTGGTATACTGATCTAAGGCATTATCTAAAGATAATTTACATAGAAACATGAAAAGCTTCATCTGCCAGAAGTTAAGCACATTAGCACCAATTCAATAGATCTACAACTGTAACACAGGAATCTAAAGAATACTTCTACCCGAAGAAACACAAGTGAATAGAGAACTGCACGAATGTCCACAACATTGCTATACAAGCCCACTGAAAGAAACCAACCATTTGTTGGACAATTGCCTGAGGTAAGGTGGGGTCTTTCCCTCTCATAAAAAAAATAATTGTAACAGGAGTCCTGAAATGTAGACATCAGCACACTCACACAGAGGTTAGATAAAATAAGTTTAAATTTTTGTGAACTCTACCTTCTCATTTGATGAGTACAACCTAAAAATAAATATGGAATACACTTTAAAATTTGTACCAGCTCCATCATCTTCTGTTTACTGAGCCCAGTGGACTGAAGTACAGTGAGTAAATATTTTCAGGACAAAAAGCAAACTTGCAGAAGAAATGACAGAAACAAAAACTCCAAACACATCATATTTGGCATAAAAGAGACGATTTTCAAGAGGTGAGAAGAGATATCAAAAACAAGTAAATTTATTGTTTAGTCAGTATGTGAGATTTTAAAACTATCAATGTATATTTCATCTGGGAATTACTAGAAATGAATTAGCTGCCCTTTTAAGCAACCCTCCACATTTTACACATATAATTTATAATATTATTTCTACAGCATCTTCAAATCATTGTACAAATAATTAATCTTTACAAGATAGCTGTGTGATAAGGGAAATTATGATTTCTGTGTTAGATGTGGAAATTCTGTCACTACATTGTACATAAACAGATAGGTTGTAGGTAAAGGTAGGTGTTAGGTCTAAGACTTGAAGAGCACAATACTGTCAGTAGAATCTTCACTTGACAAAGTAAGTAAAAAATGAAATCACAGGTCACATTAGATCACCAGACTGTGTATTTATGCTGAAAACAATCTGATTGATTGTAATTTTAATAGGCTTTGTAAACATGATTCTGTTGGATCTTCAAATGTATGGGTACCAGTCCTCCCAGAAAAAAAACTGCTGTCTACACCAGATTCATGCAGGATGGCCAATAGGATAGACTTCACAAGGTCTTCTTTTATATATTGAAATCAGGATGGATGGATGGATCACAACTTGGAAATTCCTTTTTGCTCTCCACTGATCAAACAATGAGTTTAGGCTGACTTGCATCAATACAAACATCTGTATTTGGTCAAATGAATTCTACTACGGTGCTTATTGGGTTTTGTTTGTTGAGTTTGGGGGGTTTTTAGTGTTATTGAGGGGTGGGGTTGTTTTTGAGGGGTTTTGTTTGTTTGGGGAATTTTTAATTTTTTTTCTTTTTTTTTTTTAAGAAGACTTTATTGTTTTTACTGAAAAGAACCATGGAGATAAGAATGATCCAAAAGATTAAGTATTTTGGGGGTAGGGATTTCAGGCTTATTTTTTAGTCTACACTCTACCAAAAAATTTTTTGCATGACCTCAGAAAAGCTATCTAATCTGTCTGTGAAGTACAGGTATTAGTTCTTCACTACTTTATAATGGCCTTAGGTAAATAAATACATCAACAATTGTGAGATGTTCAGGTGTTACTCGGTTCTTGTATAGATAGGCTGATAGATGAGCAATTCTGTAGCTTCAAGAAAATGCTGCTATATCAATTATTCCTGGTATTTTTACGAAAGTGCTTATGCACAAGGTGAATTATATTTTTCACACTTGTACATAATCTCACCTATACGAAATATTAAACTTTACATTTATATAAGCAGAGTTTAAATGTATAAATTGCAAAAAGGTTTTTGACTTTTCAGCAGTCAGCCATCAAATCAATTTGTGATGATCTTCATTCAGTACTGTATTTTAATCACTGTTAGATAAATAAGGGTCCTGCTTTTTTGAATTAAAGCTCCAGATTAAAATGTGCAATGACTGTATAATTTCTTAGTAGTTAATCACAGTAATTATTATTTGCAGATAAGTTCAGAGTACATTTTCAAGCACTTGTCCACAAAGATTTTCTAAAAGAAATAATAATCCTTTTTAATCACTATCATGCATCCTAGTTCTTTCAGGAGATCAATTACAAAGCATCAAAAAATTGATTTTCAAACCAGCAAAGCTATGGCTACTCTTCCCTGAATCTGAAAGGGGAAAACAGGTGAAAAGAGGACTAAAATATAAGCTTTAACAAATTCCTGGTCTAACCTTTGTAACCTTCTAGATTCTAGCGAACTGACTCTGCCACAACAGCTTTTATTAGCACCTTCTCTCTTTTCAGTGCCACTGTACTGCTGACCTAACAACAGCCATACCCTTCTTCCACTAACCAGTCACTTTACAGGTTTCTTTTTCCCTTCATGATTCTGCAAAGACCTTTATGAGTGACTGCTTTGATTTAAAGATTCCAGGTTTGGTTGAGTGTTTTGTTTTGTTTTGTTTTCCCAGGTTTTCCCAAAGTCTTTCCTTTAAAATTGATAAGAATACCTGAGACTTGCAGATTTCTGCAATCACAATATTTATAAATAAAGTTTACCCTGAAAATGAATGTAAATAATTAAAAATCAAAGAAAGAGAAACAGCACTGAAACACCCTGAGGACTCTGTCACAATTTTCTTTCTCTCTACATGACATAGCAGTGCCTGAGTGGCACACCAGCACACACACCTTAGCAGCAGGTAGGACCTACATCTGAAGACCTCAGAGGCCAAGTCGGGGGCAGAAAACAGAGCAATCACATGAACCTTCTAGTCATAAAACATAATACATAAAACAGAGAGCCCTGCAACAAGAAATGAAGCACAAACACAAGTGCAGTGGGCAACTTCCTTATTCCAACAGCCTGTCCAGAACGTTTTGAAGAGAAGGCAGTGGAGCGTCCAGCCCCAGAGCGGAGGTGGCAGTTGAGAAAAGTGAGGCAGAGAGTGTGGGGCCAGGCGGTGTGGTGTGTGCTCTGGGCTACAGCCACTGTGCCTGAAACCAGCCCAGGGCAGTGCTCTTGCCAAGGCAGTGCATTTCTGCCAGCCTAAGGCATTAAAAAATTCACAAGTCAGGCTACCAGAAGGCAAGAGAACATGTCAAAATTACAACTAGTTCAAGGAAAAACCAAGCAGTTTCAGGTGAGTTTTTGTTTTCTTCTGCTTTTGAGACTTTTAATTACATTTGGATGACATTCCAAATCTTTCCCTTTTCTATGATGACTAATTGAAATCTCCTGTAATTATCCAACTGCAGGCATCTTGATTTTTAAAAAATACTATAACGTAACATCGTTCCTCGCTGCCTTGGCTAGTGGCTGGTGAAAACTAGACAACAGGAGTATTTGTTTCCATACTATTTTTACTGCCTCTATTTTTTTGCTTTGCTGCAACAGCCGCTGTGGATGTAGCTGATTTGGTTTTTTGTTGTTTGTTTGTTTGTTTGTTTGTTTGTTTGTTTTTGGTTTTGTTTTTTGTTTGGTTTTTGTTTGTTTGTTTGTTTGTTTTTGTTGGGTTTTTTTGTGTTTTTTTTTGTTTTTTTTTTTTTTTAAATTTTTTTCCACCTCCTTTAAATAAAGATTTCCTCAAGGCTTCTCACATGGCCCTGCTATGCAAACGCTCACACAGAGCTGGCCAGCAGGGCTGCCATCAGCAGCAAAGCAAGCAAGCTCACTTTTCACAGCTGACTAGCTTTAGTAATATCAGCCATGCACTGTCCCTTTGAGCCCAACAATACTCTGCTTCTCACTTTCTGCAGGAATGTCAACAGTGTACACTGGGTTATTCAGGGTTTGGGGTTTTTTATTGTTTGTTTGGGGTTTTTTTACAAGAGGGTGTTGTTCTGAGTGGAGGGGAGAAGAGCAGAGAAATGTACATGTGATTCAAAGCATTATGACTATTAACATATAGTGTCTGGATATATGTTATTTTTCATCCTAAGTCCAGGTTTGGTAGAAAGGTATCACAAAGATGGATAATGCAGAATTTTGTGAATGGTAAAACCTTCATTGAGCCCCAGTGGGGGAAAAAAAATTGAAACACAAAAACCCACTAGCTAACACTTGAGTAACAAATGCCACCAAGTGCCCATTTTCTGAACAACTCTTTTTCAGGGGAACTAAAGTGAAATGTTTTTTACAACTGTAATCCTCAGGAAACAGATCCACCAAATCTTCTCATTTACTACTATTTATCCACTGACAGAGTCGTTATCAGCTGGCTAGATTACTGCCTGCAGCAGACACTGCCTAAATACTGAGAAAAAAATTCTAAGTCAGTGCTGAACTTCAAGTGCTTCAAAAATCACTCCGAGAAGCTCTTTCAATAAATGGTAGCCATTACAGGAATTTTGGTCCATCACATGAGTTAAGTTTAATAGTGTCATTTCAGTCATTGTATCAAGCTTCAAGCTGACAGTTGTTTGAACGAGGGAGATAGGAAAAGAGTTTCCCGGTTTAGGTTTTACTCTCTCTTACTTTATGCATCGCTGTATGTGTGCTGTCTATTTGATAACATTGTAGCTCTGTAGTTTTATTCTGATAATACATGTGGATGATAGTAGGAAATCTAAAGACCAGTTTGATAAAGATATTTATGTTAAGATACTAAATAAAACTTTTGGAGTATAACAAATAATTTAAAGCCTCTTTGACCTTTTTCCTCCTTTGTTTTACTCTTGGTCAGAGTCCTCTGATGACAGGAGGTTGAAACTACAAGATATTTAAGGTCCCTTACAATCCAAACCTTTCCATGATTTTTGGAACAAAACTGAATCCACTCAGGAAGTCTACCTAGAAGCACTAGTGTTACATCTCCCACTCCCCAAGAATGAAGCGAGAGATGTGTATATATACTTGAAAGAAAATAATTTTTAAGAAGGGCAAATATCCCAAAGAGTCAATTCTAGGTTTAAGTAGGGTAAGGTACCTCAGTCTTACCCTTATTTTTAATCAGAAAAGGGCAGGAAAGTTAAAAATATAAGATCTTGTTAAAATTATTTAATAATTTGCTAAGATATTTAATAAGGTTCATAATTTATCCATATATGAAATGCAAAAATAAGGTACCAAGATTTTGTTGAAGCATGCAATTAAACTGTTTAAAGATAACCGTTTTCAATTTCAAGTTGTATGACCATATCAAATGCAGCTCTTGCAGCTACTTTCCTTCCTACTCTTTTCAAATCATTAAATTTTACAGTTTTTTTTCTGCTTCCTAGAGTGGCAAAAATCCTGGTTCCTCTTTTGTTTAAATGTTATTCCATTAATGACTCAATGAAATCAAGATACAATGTCCCTCTTCTTTATCTATAAACAATAGCGGTTGCATTTGATTTGAAGAGGATAGGGAAATGTCTCCAGGATCATTTAAAATTCATGACTGATTACTAATTTTAAAGATAATTTTCCTTTAAAAAAGAATAAGATATGTATAGGTAACACACCTGACTCAAGCTCCATAGTTTTAAAATACTCCTTAGAGAAGAGAAATGTAGTTTGCTCCTATACGTGCTTCATTTCCAGATTTTCTCCTCTTTATCCCACTCCCCCAGGCTTCAGAGTACCCATCTCCATGGCAACACTCGATAAGGTTGGTGGGTGGTGTTATCACAGCAGGCTTCCCCACAGAAGGTCTCAGCCATATGGATTATTTATGAACTTGCGTGACAGCACCAGACCCACTGAAATATTTCTTGAGCAAGTTTTTTTGTCTCTGAAAGCCAGTGAATCAAAGGAGGGCATCCTCAGTCCACTCAGCACTAGTGAGCAGAGTGTGGTGAAAAGGTACCACAAAGGTGGTCACTCATCCATCCCCAAAACTGCTTTGCCACTGCTTGCAGGCTTCACTTACTCCCACATGAATACCTAATGACCCATGCCATAAATCATAACTGTTATATATGACAATCAGTGAAATTGGAATCTTGCAGCTTCTGACAAGAATAATATAATTTCAGTTATACCATGACTAAACAGTTGATACCACTGATACTGTTAGGAGTTGCTGTTACAGATACACAGGAGTAGTTCTGTGTCAGAGTTAGTTCCTGGAAAAAAACAGAACTTTGACACTATATTTTTTTGGTCTGATTTTTTCCTAAAACTTCAGTAGATTTTTTAGCTAAGGTTGTTGCATTTGCACTGTATTCACCCAAAAAGCACATACTATTTTTTAAAAGGATCACTATAATAGAAGCATATTTCTTTAATAGAGTGTTTTGAATAAACACATTTTTTGAGCAAAAGATGCAAGGCTATAAGGGCCTGTCACATGCAGCCCCTTCATCCAATCCTATTTATAAATTTATCATCTTAAAGTGAGACAGAGTTTCTCTAGATAAGAAAAAAAAAAAAAATTAGTTCTCAGAGAGGCATTTCTGTGTTTTTTTAACATAGCCAACACTCAATATTCAAGATTTTTATCCCACTCTTCCTCCTTCCTTAAATACAATCTATACTTGCTTAAGATAAAATGCTCCAGATTAGCAGAGCTCTATGTTGAAGCTGACTCAACTCATTTGGAGAGAACTTGGTTAATGCAGTTATGATAATCAATTGGAGGAGACCGTAAGAAACAAAGTCTGGTCTTGAGACAGAATAGAAAATTGAAAAATAAGGAGAATTCAGAGAAGGAAGCCAAACTCAGAGCATATAGGAACCACATTAAAAATACTACCTTGACAGAAGCTTTATCATTCACCTTCCTTGGATACAAATTTGTAGCTGCAGACTGGGAGAGAATACTGAGATATTTAAGATATTGCTGAAGAGACTTGGCCAAGTTCACATCATTTTCCAGATCATAGTTTCTTTCATTATCTGCCTTCTGTCCCAAAGTCCTGCACAGCAAAAGCAACAAAAAGTAAGTTACCAGCCTGTACCATAAATAAAGTGCCCAACTGAAAAGGCACTGAAGACCATTGAAGTTAGTTCTATACATAGGAAAAGAGTAATTCAAAAGCTTAGCAACCAAAAAAGTATAGAGAATCAATGTTTCAGCAAAAGCAGTCAAAAAATGTTGCACTATTAACGATTTATTGCATGAATCAAAGTTAATGATCCAACAGTAAATCAAATAAAATGCCTACATCAAGGCAAAGCCATATTCAGAAGAAAAGAAAATGTTTGTAAAATGAAAATATGCATGATTAAATTGCACGCTGAAGAAATATGAGATGGCTTTAAGATTTAAAAAAAAACTGCTCAGTGATGATGAGATTCAACATTAATTTGGCCCCACATCAATTGACAGAATACAATGAGACTACTGGATGTGCAAAAATAACTGAGCAAGTCAGCTCCTGCAAAAGGCTTAAAAAAGGAATAATGAGATGGAACAAGTCTCTCTTCTGATCTCCTCATATGCCTGGGATTCACAGCATAGCTGTGTTTCCTAACTAGTTTAGACAGCACAGAAAAGCTGAACATGTGATTAAACAGCAGCAGCACAGAGGTGTTTATAGGGGATTCAGAGTGCTGTGTGCAATGAATCTGAATTATTACTGGCTCTCCTCATCTATCTCAACAACATGTCAATGATGATGATAATTTAAATGTCAACACCAGTAACTATTTAATTCCTTGTGCAAGAAAGCGCAGAGAGAGTTCCCAGGCTGAGTGACACTGTTTTGAGGGAAATCACCTTTTTAATGTCACATTTCCTACCCATATGCCCACATACTTCTTCACTGATGAACAATTCCAGGTGGAAGAGCTTTCCAGCTCAGGGATACGAGGCATCTTTTGACTTTCAATATCACCATCACGCTGTAAGAAAAATTTTGTTCTACCAGCCCATGTCATGCTTCTTATGTAGGGGCACTGCTTGAGAGAGTACTATTATGTCATTTTCCAAATCTTGGGTTTAATTACATTACTTTATGCACAAAATAACAGATTCCTTCCATGCTCATAGTTGTATCAAATGCACGTCCCAACTGATTTAATACCAATACGTTTAATTAATAATCTAATCTGCTGTGGTGGCATTGCAACCAATAGTGCTCACAGGGTTGCCTACTTTGAAATACCACAAAAATCCTCCACCTCTTCCAAGTGTAAAACAACCAGCTACCCATCAGACACTCTGGGAAAACAAAGGTTTACTGCATAGAGCTCTATAGCAATCTTGACGTAATTCGCCATAAGACTGCTTCCTTCTACGTTGTTCATATTGTTTCCTTATTCCAGAGCACCAAATTCTGCTTTATGATGGAGGGTGGACATGCAGGTAACATTACGCACCTCCTTTTCAGCTTAAAGCCAGACTGAAACTGTTCTGCAGTTTTAGAAAGAGCTGGGCAGTATGCTTTCTGCTTCAATAGACATGAACTAATCCAAAGAGGCTCTCATCATAGAAGGTATCCCAGTTTCAAACATTTTCATTCATCAATTAATTCCAACACCTATCTTCTCCTTTCTTCACTAACTTTGAAAAGAAAGGGAAAATGGAAATACCAGACCAAGGTCTGCTCGAAGGATTTCCACTGTAGCTAATGGGAACTGAGTGCACAGATAAATGACAGCATTTAGGTTAGCTTTTTGAGCCATTATTTACAGTATATAATCACACTGGTAGTAGGAGCAAAATCTGAAAGCAAAGATTTCTCAGTTTTCCTACGGAGACAATAATTGTACTCAAATTGTGTTTAAATTCCACATTAGATACAGAGTTTTACGTTATAAACTTTTAAACAATTAAAATTTAAACGTCTAACAAAGTATTAGATTTTATTTGATGACAACTTTAATAAAATCCTATTAATACATCTGAAAGGTTTCTCTAAATTTTTGTTCATCAGTATATATCACTGTTGTTCACCTTGTTAACATAAAAAGTAAAATACATTAAATGAGCTGCTATTGCAACTGAAATAAAACATTTCTTCTAAATTTGACAAGGTGATATTAGAAAATGGATGCAGGACATATATATAAAAGCACCTGATGAGTAGGATAAATGACTGTCAACTGAGTTCTTGTTGTGCATTTATTTGGAAATATTTTCAGTTTTAATTTGTTCTGAAAAAGGACTTTGCATACAATGAACTTTATGGTATAAAGACAGTAACATACATAGTTATTTATCCACAAAAATAATGACGTTTCCTATAAAACCCAGAGATTTAGAAGGTTTTAAGTGGAAATAATTAAATCACTGCACCTCAGATATTTCTATAATGTTCTCAATTAAATATCACACTTTTTAGAATAAAGATTTTGCCTTTTAAATGATGTGAGAATCTTATTACTGACTTAATGAAGTTTTTATTATAGAAATAATGCTATATAGATTGAAGTTTGCTGCAAACGTTTGTGGCTTTGCCTAATTGCACCAATGAAAATAACTGATGTTTGTTCCCTGCGTGCAGAATGGACTTTTTTTCCTTTATGTTGGATCCTCTTTCAAGAGTGGTGTTGGTTAGCTTGGTTTTGTGGTTTTGTTTTTCATTTGTTTGTTTTTTTTTTTTTTTTAATTTAATAAGGGCCCAGGAAGTACCATGCACACACCAGTTAGCCACCAAGGAAAGAACTTTCATCTAGAAATCAAATTCCAAGTTTCAGGTTTTTTTTAAAGATGAAATCCATGTCTTGTCTTTCATCAGATTTTTTACACACTAATTTAGCCTAAGTCAATTTACCTTTCAAGTGTCTCAGTCTATTTTCTTGCTCACTCTAGCTCTGTGGGGATTAATGACTCATTAGTATGACTTCATATTGTCTTATAACACACACTATCCTTAATAAAAGGTCTTTTTGCCATAATTTTTCTTTGATCATTAGATACCTACACTAAGTTGCTTATTTAATAATTATCTGATCAGATGTTAGGAAGTGCATTGAGCACACTGAGCATATAGCAAACTTGATCAGAATCTACAAGACACCAGAGAAAAATTTCTTACTGTTCTCTGACCTACAGAATGTATTGCAAAGGGACAACCAGAAAAATCAATTAATGCTTTAAACTGTTGGCACATAAGATAATGCTTTCAGAAGCACAGCTTGGTAACTTCAGAAAATCTATCCACAATAGAACTGCTATAAGTGGAACACATTTGAAATTCTGATGTTCCTGAAGTGTCAATATACAAAATGGGTTATTCTTTTTTAATGTATAGTTCTAGTCAAAAATGCAAACCTGATCACAACAGGAACACCTAAAAGAGATCACCTGTTCTCATCTAAAACAAATATTTTCTTGTATGCGCTTGTAAATTTTATTTTTATATAACTATGAATCTGGAACACTGCAAAAGATAGTCTTGATCTCATGGAAATCTGGCGTATTTTATCTTATTTTCATGAATAAAAGTTTTAGATACACACATTCTAAAAAAAAATCACCCAGAATCATAGAATGCTTTGGGTTGGAAGGGACTTTTAAAGACCATTTAGTCCAACCCCCCTGCAGTGAGCAGGGACATCTTTAACTAGATGAGGTTGCTCAGAGCCCCATCCATTCTGACCTTGAATGTTTCCAGGGATGAGGCAACTACCACTATAATTTAAAGTAATTTCCGATACCATGTATAGACAGTAATCCATACAGTAATGGCATTTTGTATATCTAAGCAGAAAAAACTTGTTTATGGAATCAACCACATGTTGTTATCACCTCTATGATAATCTATAGATCAGTATCTTCTTTAGAAGCTAAATGTCTACCTTACTGTACTCCTGAAATGTATGATGCTGTGATTTTAAGGAATGTTTTTGAATCTGCAAATATGTGAAATACAGGGTCAAATTCCATTAATTAAATCAAAACAAACTCAAACAGCTGAAACCACTGTGCAGTATCGATTACGCAGTATTTTTATTTCCATAGAAGAGCAAACCAGAAAAGAAATGGTTCTGCAGTATATGCAACCCACATTCTGTGGTATATGAAGAGCTAATGTCCCACATTCAATATCTTGCCCATCAAGGCTAGAAGTTCAACCGTTGTCCCACTATGAAGAAAGTTTTCTACCAACGGTACTTTCTTTCAGTTTCACTAATTTTGAGATTATATATCTTAAAATCATGTAGGAGAAAGCAAAATTTACCATTTTTAATGTTCCTAAAATTTTATGCATTAAAAAACTTCTTTCTGAGACTTGTGTGGTTAACTCTTGTTTGACAGAACACATGAGGTAAAAGAGTATATTTACGTATGTATCTGTATATGAAGATGATAAAATTGCACATCCTCCACCCATATCACTCTACAGAGTGAATATATAGAATACAGAAAGACTTCTTTAGTGCAAAGAATAGATAAGAATGTCCCAACATAGTTTCCTGTCATGGGAACTTGCATGAATCTCTCCTTCCTGGACAAATTTTTCAAGTAAAAAACTTTACAACTGACAATGTATGAACTTTGAAACAATTACAATTCTGTTTTGGAAGAACATGAGTTTCATGACAATCAGAAGAACAGCGTTGAGGTTTTTCATTCATTCTGTCTGCTATTTTCCTGCTGGTGTTTTCAGTGCTGCTGGATAACTGGTTTTCCTTCATCATATAGATAGTGGTATTGGTGATATGTTCAGTTTGGCTTCAGTGACAATCTTATTTCTCATAATTTGCAAACCCTCCCAAAAACCTACCAGTCAAAAACACTATTGAAGACTTACCTTCCTGTGTCAGATACTTCAGAGGCAAATATGTCAGGACGTCTGCTGTGGATTTTGTGAATGGTTGACAGCTCCTGACCAATAACATTCTGTGTGTAATCATCTCGCCAGGTAAAACCTGATAGATAATGAAAACAAACAAACAAACAAAAGAAGCAACATCACTATTCAATAACCAGAAAGTTTGGCAAATACGTGTCCAATGCAAACAATATTAAAAAAGAACAGAAAACCAAAGGAAAAAAAGGGAAGCTTTGTTCAATTAGAACTGAAAAGTGAACTACAGATTCTTCTCTTCTGTGTGAAATTCCATAAATCAAACTTTCCACACAACAAAAGGAAGACAGTAGACAATGTGAGGAGATTTTGAAAGACTTTACTTTTAGCACACATTTTAGCTTGTTACAAACTAGCTTTAATAGGTAAAAAAGAGTTACTTTGGACAGCTTTGGAAAAGAGTTATCTTACTAGTTGGTATCTGCTGAAAGGTCGCTTAGCTTCTTCCCCATTCACAGCACAGTCCCTTCTCTGTTTTGTTCATAAAACTATGCTTTTAGACAATTAAGGAGAAAGTACTGCAATATTCTGAGTTTTAGTACAACACGCGTGGAGGTCAATTTATGTTGTCTTTATGCTTAAATGTTGTGACAAAGAACTTTACAACAAGGGGGGGAGTGCAACTAAGATGGCAAATTCCAGTGATTAGTCTTAATTACATGCACTGTCAATCTCATGGTAATTATACTTGAAATAATGATATAATTCAAAACCTAGTTGTTACCCGATTTGTAGATTTTAGATGTCACGGTAACACTTTACTTCATAGAACTTGCCCATGTAATTATCTGTAATTATCTAATAACTAAATATCACATAATTGAGGAGAGTTTCTGCTTTTACACCATGCACAGTAAAACACTGCAAAACTGTGAAGCTAATACTGAAAAAAGTCCCATAAGTGGTTATCCTGCTAATATTTTCCTGTAAGGAACCACATAAAGAAAAATCCCCTCTAGCACAAGATGGACATATCTGGTCATTAGAATCATCATCGAAAGGGGGAGGTCTGGCTCAGTACCTATTTAAAACACACATTATATAATTCATCACCATTTGAAGTCAAGATCAGATTTGCTGGTATAGGCAGTCTCTTAGGATGCAACTAAAGCATTATCAGTCTCAGCAGAACCCAGACCTTGGCCATCATGCTCCTTGGATGAGTGCTTTACCCAGTGGGCTATTAAAAAAAGGGCTGTATTTTCAGATTTTTCCACTGTACTCAGGTGGATTTCACTGTCTGTTCACTTAGGTCCAGAATTTTTAAAAAAGTCTAAATGGCAGATTTGTGCATTCTGCCAAAGCAGACTGTTCTGACCATGCAGAAGTAAAAATTACCTCTAATATTTATCAAAGTTTCAGCCTAATGAGGACAGACTTAAAGAAGTTTGGTATTAGACAGGCCTAGGAAATATTCAGCCTGTGCTGTTGTATGGGATTTAGATACGTTCAGGCAATAAGGTCCCCATTTGGGCAAGATTTAGGTGGACTGCATCCCAAACTTTTTTTTTTTCCCCCCCATTAGTTAAAATAATAATGATAATAATAATAAAGGACTTAGAACCAATGTAAGTATGCATGAAGTCTTTAACAAACAAAGAAGTTCTCTGACACTTTCTTGACACTGCTCTTGCTCCTTCTTTCTTAAATAAAAATGTTACTCAATTTTATTGAGGAAACACTTCACCTGAAATCACGTTAGATGTTAATGGTTACAGTAAATGACTCCAGACCCTCGGGAGGGAGAAAAATCTCTACCTCTGTCTAATCTATCTTTAGTTCTGATTCATCCTTTTCAAATGCAAATCTCACCTTTTCAAAAGTGTAGTGTAAGTAGGAGGCTTCAAATAATTTCACAAATCTCAGTCTAAGGTAGCTCAAAGCACATTCTTATGTGAATATACAAAAATGTTTCACCATGCACTTAACGATTATTTTTGTGTAGTGTCATTAAAATTATTTTTACATGAAAGTTTTTATATACATATGTATGTTTGAGTTTACTCCTCTCTTGCCTAGCACTACATATTTTTGTTTGTTTTACAAATTCATGCAGGAGAAAACCATTCACATTTAGAAGAATGTGCAACAAAAAACTTCAGCTAACATACATATATATTAAAATTGTTAGCATAGCCATAAAACTACTAGTTTATGAACTATGTGTCTAAAATCACTAGTTTTCTTTGTAACTCTAAGTCAATACTGGCCCTATTAAAGGCTTAAGAATACACAATAAATAACACCAACTCTGAAGAAAATTACACAGAATTACTCTGAAGAGTTTTGTTCAAATTAAAGCCAGAAGAGTTTATCTGCCGTTCCTGCACATAGCCACAGAATTCAGCTCTTTCAATCTTGAGCAATACATATGGCTGCAGACAGAGGAGTCAATAGTCAGTTACGGGTTTATGCCCCCACAAAATAACTTTTTCAGTAAAAGAGCGTAAGAAATCATTGCAACTCCAGTTCTCACTGATCATGATAACAGTGTATCTTCTGTTAACTTCAGTATATTTTCTTTCTCCTGCAGCACTACTTTAAAATTTTCTCCTAATGCATTTCAAACCAGTACAAATATATCATCCTTAATACTGTACAAGAACACAACTGTGGCATTTAAGGAAAGTAAACAGGTGAAAGAAAAACAGAATACTTGTTACAGAGCTTCAGAAACCAGAGAGAATTGAATATGCCCTCTCAACTCCATCTCCTAGTGCTTCTAACTCACATAAGAGTTAGAGTAACACATGGATGAAAAATGCAATTTTTAACTAGTTCAAAAATCCCCTTGTCAGTAACTTAATATTGCTGTTTCTTATGCAACATTCTCAGGAACTGCAAAGTGTCTAAAGCTAAACTCATGCCAATCATTTTCCAGCATTGTTTCAGTTTCAAAAAATTCTCTCCCACACTTGGAGCTCAATAAAACAGCACATTCAAGACCCATAATGCCACACTGACAGTTGCAATCAAAATTAAGGTTGAGAAGGAGCATATGACGCCGTATGGTGATTTCCTGTTCCCTTTGTCTCTGCCATCACACCTAGTGCCAGCTCCTGCCTCACCCCCCAATTATTACAATTTATCTCCACTGGCTGAGCAGGATCACAGCAGTGCTCTAGTACACATGTTACTTCCATGTCACTAACAGGGAATGGGATGGGGGGGATGCCCAATCCCTAATTAACCACCCACCCCTGGTGCAGGTCTGTCCCAGGACTACATCTCCCAGCCGTGAGTTCCCACACACAGACAATGCCAAGGAAAGAGAAAAGGAATCTGTTAGACACAAATTATGTGTTAGTGACGCAAATACTATGACAACAACAGCAGCGGCAGATATAAAATTGCCCTCAGTTGAAGGGCACTGACAGTAGTGAGACCACATTAAAAATAGTCATTATTAATAGTACTTATTTTCTCCACAAAAAGTAGCACTTTTCACTGGTGTCAGAGCCCAAGGGTTAATTCTTTTTATATTTTAATTAAAATTCCAAAACGAAAATGTATGTGGAAAGAGAATGTTAGCATAGAGACAATGAAGATGAGATGTTGATAACTTTAGTAAACCCAACTTGCACATCAAAATCAATGGAGGTGCTCCAGATATGATGTGGTCTCTCCCTATTATCATCAGGTATCTTCCTGGATCTTTTCTTTCCACAGCACAATTAATGACCCACAACTACAAAAATAATAAAAACATTATTATTGTCTAGGTCCTCATTATGTTCAACAATTGGCAGTGACTATGTCAACAGAAAGTATACGTCCAAGAATTATTCTGTTAGTGGAAATCAAATCAAAAGCAAGCAGTGTAAATAGTGAAGAAAATAATTTTCACAGATTCATACTGGTAAGGATAATATTAGCTTCCATCTCCAAAATTAAAGTCAAAATTCCTTTTACATCTATCATAAAATTTCACTTTTAACTGCTTAATTGGCTCTGCTGCTATAATAAATACACAGAATTACTGAAAAATAATCAAAATACAAATATGTATTTCCTTCTTTCAGCTCTTCAATTTTTCAAAGTAATGGCATCCTTCCCTGTGGTTTTGGCTTGGTTTTCATCTTAGAGAAACTTGATGCCTCTCCCAATATACCTGACCACATTTTTAATGTGTCTAAATTGTATTAGCAACCGTTTGAAAACATTCATCTGCAATTTCTCTGTATCAGTTCATTCTGGTTTAGAATTATTCATACAAATAATCTTCACTACCTCTGAATGCCTAAACAAGCAAAACAACAGATATTTAATGTTGTTAAGGAGTTCTGGTGTAAACCAGTAGAGCCCAATGTGAATCCTTTAAAGAAACAACAGTTTCTTTGGCCATGCAAATCTTCCTGCTCTACTCCCAGCTCTTTTTCTGATCAGCCTGGCTGAGGCTGTGCAGGGCTCTGCAGGCAAGTCCAGTGAAACCTGTTGTTCTGCCAATGACCAGGGCCAACAAAAATGATAACACCAGCAGAAAGAGAATCCAATACACAGACTGTATTGTAAGCAATAGTTGTTGTCAGACAATAGAACAACATGAGACTCTTCCAGCTCTTGTGCTAACTGAAATGTATGATGATTAGTTCGGCATCAATATATTAACTATAAAATTATTTTTATTTACCAAGCCCATTCAAAGTGACAGACAGGCAAATTGTTAATGCCTACTTTAGCTGTCAGAATGTCTGCAGAATTTGGAATGATTTGCTCTCTTCTCTATTTTCACAACAGACAGGTCAACATATAGACCCGCCTTTCTGTAGGCTGCTTTTCCACATTCTCCAGAGGAGCTGCACTTGTTCTTATCCCAGACCTCCATTTTCAGAGCTCAAGGACATACTCAACAGTGTTCACATATTTCAGAACTGGCTAAGTCAAAATTGAGGCTTTAATGCTGAGGTTGTTGTGTGTACAACAAAATTAATTTTTTCAATCACTATAGTTCCTACCTAAGAGTGCAGCCAAAAGATGAAATCCTGACATTTCCTTTTATGACAAAATAAAACCAGAACTTCTTCCAAAAGTAATTTTGCATAACAAAAGGTTAGTAGCAAAAAGAGTAACAGCAAATTTAAACCTACCTCTTAAACCACGACCTTTTAATTGCAGTTATTGGAATATGCATTTTTTTTCTGAAAATTGTGATTAAGGATGGTTCCTACAAAATTAGAAGAAAATCTGCCAACACAGTTTTGCACTACACTTCCATGAAAATTAACTCTAACTTTTTTTGCTCTGGTTAAACATTATATTATAAACGTAGTATATATATAATGTATATAACATATGTATTGTCTTCTAGATGGAAAGAAAATCTGATACAGACTTTATTTGAAGAAACGACTAGGAGTTACAAGCAGTCATCACCACACTTGTTCAACCCATTTCGTCAGGAACTGTGGTCATCCTCTCCTGGAAGTCCTCAGGAGCTTTTGTTGTTTCCTTCCCTTTTCCACTGCGTTCCCCAGCAGCAGTGCCAAGTACCAGATTTGCATCAGTGAATTTGTTGCCCTCCTTTAGAGCTTCTAGTGGGATCTTTGTAATATGCAAGAATTCCAGTCGCTGTATTCAGCAGCGATTCACACACTCACAGGCAAAGATCTTCCATTTGAATGAACAGATGAAAGGGCTGCCTAAGGATTATGGTTTCAAATTTTCATATATTGTTTTATTATACATAAAAGTGATAATCCCCACAGAATTAAATTACCAGCATTATCTTCTTACAGCCCTGATTTTAATTTACTCTAAGTAACTATCCCAGAAGGTGGAGGGAAGGCTTTTCTCGTTAGGGTTTTGTTTTGTTTTTTTTTTTAATTTCTATTGTTTGAAAAAGCCAAATGAGTGCTTTATTTGCCAAGGAGATTATAAAATGCTCTCACAGGACTCAGTAAGCAATGTCTCCTTACCTTTATTTCAAGTCTTGTAGACATCTACAAATAATTGGTTTATAAAAGAAAAAGTTTTTAAGCATTGCATAAGATTATTCTGCCACTGGAGCTGATAGTAATGAAAGAATAATATGATAAGGCAAAATAGATCATCTCACTTCCAAGCAGAATAGGCTATTTTTCAAAGACTAGACCAAAATGTATACATGAAAAAGAATTCTCAAATTCTTGAGGGAAATCCTGTATTATCCATCATGTCATACAACCCTTTTCACAAATTGATGACCCTCAACCTGAAAGCAGATAGTTCCATTCACAGAAACGTTTTTTGGAAGACAGATATGCAAAACAAGGCTTCTTGTAGGGTTACAACTTTATATTTGTGCTCAACCTTAATTTAACTGCCAGTCAGTCACCACCTTTAACTTCAATGACTCTTCGCAGTGTTTATGGTGTGACATCTTTATAAAACAAACATCATATC
This sequence comes from Merops nubicus, assembly GCF_000691845.1. Classification (NCBI taxonomy): domain Eukaryota; kingdom Metazoa; phylum Chordata; class Aves; order Coraciiformes; family Meropidae; genus Merops; species Merops nubicus. The sequence continues at coordinate 22,967 of NW_008609130.1, forward strand.
TAATATATGGTGAACAAAGGTGCAACTCCATTCCTCCATTTCCTTCTGACCCTGGACTATGCACAGATATTTTCTTAGTGCTGTCAGCCCAAGGAGTTTTCGTGAACATGAAGTAATATTCACATGCACCCAAAATAGTGACACTAAAATAAAGATGAGACTGATTTGCTTGTTTCACCGAGCTTTGAACTCACCTGTGTTAGCTGACAAGCACATCAAAGTGCATGTGACTATTCCAGGTTTAACTCAAAAAGCCTGACGTTACTTCTACACTGCAAACCAGCTCTCTTTACTACATTAATCCTCTGCAAACTCCTGTTATGAAAAGAAAAGTGGCGATCTTTCCTTTTCTGTCAAAATATCTTTCATTTTTCTGTTCCCTTCTCCTTTCTTTTCTACCTTATTATTCCTTTCTGAGATGTCTTACACCACTCTAAACTTTCATTCATTCACCTCATAATGCAAGATCTCCGTACTATACAGAAATTGATTGTAATGCTAGACTGTACAATGCTAAGAATGGAGATACTGTCCAAATAGTAGTTGACAATGCATATAAATTCAGCAGGTCTTCCTCCTCATTTTATTTTATCCATTTTATTTCATGCTAACTGCAGCATGACAGCCTTATTGTCATAAAAAAATACAGTTCCTGGGAAAGGACTTTCGAAGTGCCTTCAGTCTGGGAATTAAAACATCACCTGTAACAAGGTAGAATTGGTCAGAAATGTCCTGGCACTTAAATAGGTATAGAAAATTAAGTGGATATATAGGCTACACTTATTCTAGCAAATTAATCTCAGATCTACAGTTATTCATGTATTTTTAAATACCTGCAAGAAGAAGCTGTTCTTTCAGATCCACACAGTGGTTCTCATTCCCCCCCCATTTTATGTAACTGCTGAACTGTCATTGATGTTTATGAAAAATCAATTTTCAGCTGCCAGAAGAGTGCTTTCAATTGCACATGCAAAGTCAATACGGATGAGTGCCAAACCAGGCAGTACAGCAGAGGCTGCAGATGCTAATGTACCTCCATATTTCATTCCAAATGTAAGTCTCTAAGAACAATGTACAGCCCATTGGATCAGCAGCATAGGGGGGAATGCCAGAAGGAGTCAGAATATAAGCTTCTACAGGATATTCACAGTGTAACACACAAGGAAATCCAACATGCTTAAAACATTTTCTCTAGCAAGGGTCTTTGGTCTCCTACTCATCATGCTCTGTCTTGCATCAAGACCAATGCAAATTAAAATAGAAAAAAGGTTTGGGCTTTTGGTTTGTTTGGGTTTTCTTGTTGGTTGTTTTTTTTGTTTGTTTGTTTGTTTGTTTGTTCGTTTTTGGTTTTTGTTGTTGTTGTTGTTGTTGTTTTGCTTTGTTTTTCCAATTATTATTTTAAATGATGGGCAGAAAGCCTATATGTAGTTTGTGTGGAATCACATCCTCCATTTTCCACTTTTAAGCCACTACTCTTGGACTGTAAATTCCTCTGGGAAGAGGCCATATATTGCATGCAGTTTTACAGTCTCTTTCTACAGCAATAACAACAACAATAATTGTTATTGTGGCTATTATTAATAAAAAATCCAGCAGTTGCAGAAGTTAGGGTTCCCCTAGGAACCTTGTAAAGATCTTGGTGGCTGAAAGCTGGGAGTTTTCCAGGGAAGCATGTTAGCCAGGTTAGTTTGCTTGAAGCAAAGATGAAGAATCTGCAGGTGACACCGCTCCCCCAAAAAACTGATGAGTGCTCCTCAGGTTTCATTTTAAATTCACCCCGTGTACAGAAAATACACACCGTAAATTTGTGCAACCCTGAAAGGCAATGTAGCGTTTTCAGTCAGAGGAGTATTTGAATCTTTTTTTCTATTCTTTTGTGCACATAAACTATTTTTGACCTTCCAACAATTGCAATGGAAGATGCAAAGCACTTTACGTTGCAGGACAAATAATTTTTTTATTTAAGCATTTTCAGTCTTTGCACATCAGGGCTGTGATTTACAAGGCAATTACAATTAACAAATTACTATACCACTTGTCAGCTAAGGTAGTGTCTACCCATGTATGTAGCTGGTGCCCACGGGTAAAAAAGGAGATTATTTGTCTTATTTTAACCAACTATTAAAAGGATTTAGTGAGACAAGCTCTGACTGACATGATTTCCAACCTGATGTTCATTTTCCCTCCTTTGTTTCATGGAGTTAAAACCTCAGTGAGCTTTAATAACATTTTTGGACAATTCATGTAATGCTGATTCACAGAGTCACACTGATGCTTTGTCAGCTGCATGCACTCTGATTTCAACTTCTTTCTAGCTTCTGGAGTTGATCTCTCTGAATATTTAAAATATACTATGCTATGAGCTGTGATTCAATTATACCACAATATATCACAATGCTACTAAAAAGCAGATTTTTTTTTTTTTTTTAATCTCTGAATAAGTTTTTGAGCAAGATTCTAAATGAATTAAAATATTTACACTGGAAAAGCTGGAACAATCCAATATGAACTGAAAGCTGCTAGTATTTAAGTCTTTGTGAGCACAGTTCCAGCTGATGTCCATTCATAACACATTACCCAAAAAGTTTCATCATTTTTTGCTCATAACCACCCAAGAGATTCTAGATTTAAAAATAATTTACTAAAAACTCTGACATTAACAAAATGCCTCAAAACATGTCATGATGACATAACACTGAAATAAAACATACAGAGGGAATACAAAAATCCTATCATTCTTATGAGTAATTTTACATTTATGTGCTCTATGCTCAGTAAAAATCTGAATAGTCTGAAATAGCTCCACGAACTTCATACCACTAAGGTCTAACATGAACTGTGCAGACCTGCTATACTGACTGTGCTCAATATGAAGAGGAGAGGACTTCCTCTGGGCAAAGACCATGGTTTGAGATGTAGCCTGGACCTGAGGCTGAGCCACAGGGAAGACAGGACTAGGAGGGAGGACTGAAAGTACATTTGTATTCTTTAGAATCTGCCCTACAACTTGTAACATAAACTCAGTGATTCACTTCTTTATCTGTAACACACATATAATAAAACACAATTTCAGGGGTTAAAGTTGTACTGTGTTTTGGGAGGCATTGGAATATTGTAGAATTGGGCTAGCACAGACCAGAAACAGTGTCAAAACCAGAGTCCACCAGGAGCTACAATGTGTCATTAACTAAATGTCACGCAGGTTTTTTTTTTCCTTAACTTCGGTGTTATTTCTACTATTTAAGGACCAACAACTAATATCAAGCACGTAAAGATGTTTTCAAAAATACCATTCATTCCAGAAATTTGTCCATCAACAGCTTTGAATGGCACACAAAGCAGCAACCCTCCTTTTAAAGCAAACACTGAAGTGAACCAGCAATAATGTTAAAGCAGTTCAAAAAATTGGTGGCGTAGCTCGTATTCCTCTCTCTCACTTAGAATATAAGTCTTCTGATCAGTAGCTGCCAGCTTTAAGAAAGAGTGATATATTTGATATATTTCTAGATAATCGACTGCTACCTATTACCATACTTTTGATGTGGTGGAGGATTCATGTGCCTTATTTTCCACTTCCTCAGGGTATCCTGGTTAAATGTCACATGCATTTTTCTCCCATGTTAAGAAAATAAAACCTGCATATTAATTCTTTTTAAGACAGGCATAAATGTAATAAGAAGGGAACATTGATTATTCTAGTCATCTATAAACTACTCCAATAGACATGTAAATAATACTGGAAAACGTAATGCAGCCTTAATTATCAGCAGTGTCACCCCTCGGCTTATAACAGCCGTGATAGATGAAACCTGCAGCAATCAAACTGATTGCTCTGATAGCAGTTTAAGCTCATTCATAACAAAGGACACAAAGTTAAAAATTCAGACTATCGCATGCATTTTACAAGTATATTGCTATGTAATGTATGATCTGTTTCATTAACCTTATTTCTACTACTTACTAATGAAATTTTGAGCAAATGTCCCAGTAAATGTCTCCAAGAGCTAAGCTGTCCAAGAGGTCCATACACTCCTCCTTAGCTGTTCTAATACCAAAATGGAAATAAAAATAATTGTCCTTTTCTCACTCTAGAATGCTCATGGTTCAGTTCCCCAAGTCTATAGCTCAGCAAGGCACTCTACCTGGAAAATGTTTGCTATCATGGCCCCAGGAGGCACAAAACTTGGAAAGGAAAGAGCAATGAGTGAACAAACTACAGAAAAGATCCTGCTTCACCCATTTACATGCTACAAATCTGGCCTTCATCTGGTATTCCCTATTCACAGTACCTCACACAGCGTTAGCAGATTCAAACGTAAAAAAAGTACTCTTTTTTTTTTCCTATAGAAACAATAATTTTATTTTATATTTTAGGCCTACTTGTTGCAAGGAGTAAACTAGAACCTAGGATTAACTTGTTTTATTTACTACAACAAATAAAACAGTAATATGGGCATTGCAAATTCAACAATTTATTGTCAGTATTCTATTCGTATTCACCACTTACTTCTATGTCTACACATAAAGGAACTTTTTTTATAGATATTTTACTTTACTTACATTATATGACATACAAAAGAAAATATTTCCTTCTGTCAGTCTTAACTAAATGTCAAATGATCAAATGTATAAACTGAAGAAGTCTGTCCTGACAGCCAAATAAGATTGTAGTTTTTGTTCTTTAGCAGTTAGGTTTGATTAATTTTGCTATATGCAGTATCAACATATGTCCTTGAATCTTTTACATTTCTAAAAGCTATATGTATTCAGTGTTTCTCAGAATGATAACTTTTTGTCGTTTGCTTGAAAGTACATTAGAACTGGTCAAAATTTCCAAGATTACAGCAAAGATGCTCTTATGTCTCATTAAAAAAAAAAAAATAAAAATCTTTTCTCATCCATTCTGTATTTAGAAAAAACAAATCTGTCATGTTGACTGCAATGTTTGTATATGTTGTGTCTGTGTGATGTTTTGTAATTATCTGTGAGCCTGCAATGCAGAGAAGGCTAAACAAGATTGTCTCCACACAGCAGATTTCAGGTGCCCAAACACCACGTGCTGCCATCTCCAGGCACTCCTGCGGCTAAAGTGCCTCTCCTGCACATTTGGATGCCACCCAGGACTCCTCCAGCAGGACCTGACACAGAAGCAGAGCCACTTAATTTCTGTGGCTCTCCTAGAGACTAAGGAGGTTAATTTTGTTGGGTTATTCTGTGTGGATAAAACAAGCTACGATAACCTTTCTCTCCATCAGTACTGGTGAAGTTTAGATAGATTGTTGCTAACAACAGGTTTTGCACCAACTCTCTGTGTAGCCTTTGATGGCATGGGGCTTTGCAGAATGTGGCTGGATGAATGTGTCCAAGAAAATGCTCCAGAACAAAGCTAGAATAGACCCTTTCCCACTCTCCCCACACGAACTGGCCTTGCATTGCTAAAAGGAACAGGAAGCAGTAATTTTTGTATTAGTCCTCTTATCATTGGCATTAATGCCATGTCACATAAATCTGGTAGTCCAAATGAGGATCCTAATTGTTGTAAACCCTATTTACTTGTAGTGTAAGTTCTTCAAATGCCACCTGAACAATGCAAAGCACTTCTGGTAAAAGAAAAGTTGAGCCCATGAAAGAATATCTTCTAGTCAGGTATTATGATTCACTTATGCTTAGCCATTAGAGCAAACAGCCTCATGCATACAGGCCAGATATATCACTTCTCTTACTACTCTTTTTATCATTTTTGTTAACCAGGGAAATTTTCCCTAACGCAGTTTTAACAATTCCACAATTAATTTGTCTTCTTTTCATTGTGTCCTTAATGACACTATGTAGGCAACAGATGTCAAGTCTTTCCAAGTGGAATGAAGCAGAAGTGAACTCACATCCCTAATAAATTGTTTATTGAATATTTATTTTAACTTGGATGACAAAGTGCTAGTGAATCCGCTGGTGGTAAAGCCCATGCTTACACGCTACAGCACAACATTTACTGAAGCAGCTATTCTTGCCAAATCTATATTGCATTTATAAATCTTCAAAACAAGCCCTGATAAATGTCACTTCTTCTTAAATGCTTAGCAGAATCAATGACAAGTGATGCTGCCTTTGCCCTTGAAGAATTCACGTGTTTGGATCCAAGTTCAAGTTCTAAAAATCCTGTTCAGGAACACAGACAGTGTAAACATGCACGCAATGTACCAGAAGCACTGAGGAAAGAAAGAAAAAGTTACTCTAAATACAAAATTTAATCAAACAGGAAGGCTTGTAGATTGTTTTTCCCAGGCTTTCATTGTAAACTCTGTGAAATATGCTACTACAGAGCCCATTAACTTCCATTCTGCATTAGAATATTTTGCAGTGGTCTTCCATATGACACCCCAAAGCAATCGGTTGCTTTTGACATGTATATAGTATTCCATTAAGCACATTTTGAAATAAACATCAATATAAAATAAAAATATAGAGTTATGATACCTAACTCTTAATAAAATTTTGAAAGTATTCCAGCATAACATCAGGCAATATCATGTGCTGTGTATTTATTTGTGGTTCCTCTCTGTGTATCCTTCCTTTATTGAACAGTAATTCTGAATTTTTACTATATCCTCAAGTTCAGAAAGAAATGAAATACCAAAACTGAGCAACACAGTAAAGAATTTCCTATCTCCTCTAACTTCGTGAATGCTACCAGTGGATTCTACACTGTGGAACAAGCTGTATGGTGTCAGTAGTATGCCTGACTCCAAAAAGCAGAGCTGCTCTGCTAAGCAGTACAGTCCAGATTCGCTGCCATGCCTGACATGGTGCAACTCAAATTCTTTTCCAAGGAAAGCATAGCAACATCTTTCTTTTCCCACTGCTTCTGTAACAGCCAGGGTTTAAAATAGTGTGGGGTAGTCTATTCAGGACTTTGAATTATACACCAAACAGTATTCTTCAAGAGCATGTCAACTGGCTTAGTATAATGACATGTTTCTATGGCAGAGCTGCAGCTCTATCATCTTTTTGCTGATGGTGGATGTCTCAGAGTTAGGGGAATTTCCCCAAGGAGAAATACTGTCAGCACAGTGCAAGGAAAGAGACCAGATAAAGAGATTCCATGGAGATCCAATAGAGAGTCTCTTGCCTTCAGAATTATAATTCTCACAGCACCTTACACCCTCCCACCCACAGAGAGCCAGGGACACAACGGCCCTCGCTCACTCCTTTTATAAGGACCTTTTCTTTGAGGGAGAAGCTGGACGTGTGGTTCTCCTTACTTGACGCACACCTATCTTCCGTGCACCTCCCTCAATAAGAAAAAGCAACATTTATTTTCTTTTTAGAAACATCTATGCTTGTTTCACTCCTAAATGGTGCTGAACATGTTAATTAAACAGAAAATAATTGGCAGAGCTTGTCATAGAAATGACATTTTAATGGTAGATGAAATCTTGGGGCAATATTCATTGATGAAATACAAAGTGAAATGGAAAAAAACATTGATTCAAGTCAAGATCTTCTACCTAGAAGAAGTCATAACAGGAAAAAAAACCAAAAAATTAGTCTCAATCTATTGATGTCTTCCAGGCTGCTAACTGCCTCAGAATGGAAAACTGGCTTTGAAATGGAAATAGTTCAAGAGCAAATAAAACCCCACAGCCTAGATGATGATGATGATGAGCAAAAAATGAGTTCTCAAGCACACATCCAGGAAAATAGAGGACAAAAAGATTATGAGATACTTCATTACTTTTTATTTTTGAGTTAAAGCACATTCACAGAAGGGAAAAAAAAAAAAGGAAGGAAAAAATGTAGAAAGAAAAAATCCTTTCCCATTCCTTATAGTAATATTTGATAGACAGACTGCTAGGATGAATAACTAAAGTCAGCAATTTTACTCTATTTAGTAAGATCCCTGGGGACAGTATGTTGTAGTTAGTATGAAGAGGTTTATTACGCTCCATGAGACTTTAGAAAATGTGACTATTACATTACTCCATTGTTTTATTCTAAATAAAAGATAAATCCACTGCTTTTAGAATTGAGATTTGGGTTTGATGTCTGCACATAGTGATTTGTAAAGCTTCTAAAAATTACTTAAACATATACCAAGTCTTTTTCTCTAATTCCTGTATGCTTTGTTACATAGTTACCTTAATGTAATAACAGCAGGATATTTTGGATCTTTGCAGAAGTAGATTACATGGCAGCCACTAAATACTGGCAAAAGAATCACACATTGTACAAAGTTTCCAAAGATGTAATGCGAAGAGTCTCATTTCATCCACCAACTCTGAAGTTATCTCCAATGACAATAGGAAATATTCTAGCCCCTCTGATTGAAAATTACTGAAAGCAGGTGTTGAGATGCTGGAAAGTTGCCCCTTCACCAACTCTCTTTGGCTGTGTGACAATGAAGTGAGTCCATGTTGAAGGAAGAAATATTTCTCTGTAAGTACCTTGCCAGTCTCTGTGGCTCTGAATCCACACAGCTATAACTGACAACCTTGATTTGGAATAATTTGTAGAAATTTTTAGTGTTCCCTAAGTGCAATGGCTTGAGGGAAGAAACACAACCTGCTCATGGTATAGATTACAATGAAATCTAAATATCTAAATAAAATCTAAATAAAAATCTAAGAATGTGTTTAGTCATCTTGTATTCTTTACTCTCCTCCCTTTATCTCCCTACAAAATGTTTAGGGTTGAAGTATGACAAGTTCCTAATCTGGAAAACAATTGGAAAATGTTATTTTTTTTGCAGAGGCAATCCTACATTCATCTGCTGCCTGATTTAGAGTTTACATCTGGACAGCTGGCAGTCACTCACTACACTTCAGACTACCTCAAAACATAGCACAGAGGCTTTGGGTGAACGCTGATTTAGATAGCCAGGAAGAGAAGAACAGGTTTTCACTAAAATCACTTCCATTTTTGCATGTATCAGTCAGATGAATTCTTCCCAAACCAGAAAAGTAGAAAACCACTTGAAAGCTGAAATTATCATCATGGGAAGTTTGTTGTGCTCTGAATCTCTAGATATAGTTTGAAATAGACCTAACATGTTTAGTTAATTATTTTTTCCTTTATTCTTTCTTCACCTAAAAACAGATAAAATTAAGAAGGGTTTAAAAAAAAAATGTGTGTAATGAAGAGAAAAAGTATTTCTAGCAACATAATTATTTCATGAAGGACTTTCTCTGAACATCACTGTTTTCTGCATGACACAGACACAAAAAAGGAACTGCAGTTGCCTTCTCCTCTTCCTCTTTCTGTTACCATGTTGTTAATTCCAGCTGCGAAGCCACTGACCCTTGAAATTATTTTCACATGCCTGAAAACACATGTGGCTTTTCCTTACCTTTATCTTTCTAGAATAATTCTTTAAAAATTCTGTGTGCTCCCTGGAAAATATTAATTCACACAGGATTCTGTTAACAAATATAAAAACTTAGCCTTAGTTTTAGCCTTAGAGACTTAAACCTCTAATGAGGGAATTCTGAGTTCAGCTTAACATTATTCCTCACTGGTAACATAAAAACAGATTCAGCATATGAAACATTGCGGCAGCTTAAGCACAGCAAGATATACGCTGAACTTTCAAATCCCTGCTTCTTATTTGTACAAGCCAGGCTATGAAAACAGACACTTCTAACAAATTCCCTGAGAAATCCTTAGTAGGAGTAGCAATGGCAGACTTAGAGCTATAATATTTAAAGCAACTGCAAAATTGTGCTTTCATCAGGAAAGGAACAAAAGCTTTGTTAGTTTTGAAGCTTACATTTATATTCAGCATAATAATTCAAAGTATCATTGCCTGCCACGATTAGAAGACAGAGGTCAAACATGGCAAGTAAAAAAAAAAAAAAAATTACATTCACAAGCTATACAAAAGAGAAAATAGGCTCAAAATTGTATGAAGTGCAGTGACATTATTTAAATGTCTTTGTTAATCAGGGTCCTGACATGAGAGATGGTGCTGAGAAGAATTTGCTCTTCAGACTCTTCTCAGCATGGGTCAAATCTGCTTAATATTCCAAATGCTGAGTCTAGCTGAACCACGTTACCCCTTTATGATCTCTCTTTTTTTTTCTCCTTTGAATTCAGGATGCACTGGTATTTTCAGTTTTCATCACTGCTAAAGGGCAGGGAAGCTATAGTATAAACAGTGAAGCTCCTTTCAAGCCTTGTTTATAATGATTTATACATTATATAGCTGTTAGACCTGCAGAAATTTTTGCAGAAAGTCAGAATACAAAACAGAAGTTTGGGAATGTTTACTTTTGACCTTATTTATTTTTTCCACTTGCTCAATGAGAGACGAAAAATAGGACTATCTGCTGATTCATACATGACAAAATAAAGCCTGTCTAATTTCCACCCTGAACAGCCAAAATGGTGTGAAGCCTGTACAAAGCAAAGAACAATGAGGCCCACACATTTAATGTGCTGATGCTGCTGCTTGCTTATTTGCACCACATTCTCTTTCATGTGCACCCATGAGGGCTGTGGAGGATATTTCAGGTGGTTGTTTGTCATCCATTCGTGGATGAATAAAATATAAAAAAGAAGACCAAAGCCATGTAGGCTGTAAAACTTCACCAGAGAATGGGAGACCAAGGTACTGGCTATGTTTGTGGAGAGTAAAAAGGGGTCCTTGAAACAAAAGGTAGCTCTGGACGTCATATTGGGCACTATGCTGTAGAGCATGAGCTCTGCAATCACAAGATCAAGAATTTGTGTTCCTCTATGGTTCCTCCTTCCTCCAGCATCCATGTAGCTTCCCCAGCCATCCACAAGAGCTTAATCTTTGCCAGCTCCTTCCCTGTCACCCAGACTTGATGCCTGAAGGGTCTGGGGGCTATTTTTGTTTCCCTGCTAAAATACTCAATCCATTAAAGACTTTCTCTCATTTCAAACAAGCCATACAGTGCAATGAGAGGACATAAAAGAGCAGCTGTCCAGTTTATTTTGATTTATTGGAAACATTATGGGACTGCCCAAAGGGCTCGATCAGAGTCCAGTTGTGCTCAGAGCTGTTCCACCCTGTCTGCAGCAGTGCAAAGCAGAAAGATAAATGAGGTTGCTCCAGACAAGATGGGATCCAGCCCACCTGAGGACAACTGTTTTCGCAGTGGGGATTTAGTAAGGGCATAGCACTATAAAGACCAGCTACACAGTTGTTAAAGGTTTTGATAGCCTGATGTAACTGAAAGATTTGACAAACTACAATGACACAAATCAGACCATCCAATATGCTTCCCTCTCAGGCATTCAGATAAATGTAATCATTCTCACACTACTGACCAGCATTTCTTAAAAGCTAGTTTCAAAACTGTTCATGTTCAGAATCAAAACTAATCCAATCCTAAGTACTCACTTTACAGAATGTCATATCCCCCATTTACACTTAATGGTTATTCCTTAAAATTGTAGATGGAGTGGGAAATGCCCCATTTAATTCCAAAGTACAAAGCCATTGAATTCAGCTTTGAGACAAGTCTTCACCAAACCAGTAAACATCACAAAGGCTTTAATTCACAATGTTGAAATAGGGTGGCATAATAATCGGGAAGTTAGGGCTATAACACAGAATATTTTACATGCTTTCAATGGGTTTAATATACATTTTGATATTTCTTATCCATGGCTCTAATATCTCTATGTTCCTGATGTAGACATCCAATCCCAGTGAGAGATTGAGGGCTTTAATTAGAGCCTTGGGAGTTAGGAATTGGCACCAAAAGTATTGCTGAAAATATTTTGATAACGTTGTTCCAAGATCAGCACAGGCAGCAACAACCGAGTGCTACACCTGAGAGAGACACTTTTGGGAAGGGAGGTGCTCTACATGGTGTGTCTGCAACATAGTATGAAGGTACTATGTTTTATTGGAGGTGGGAAACTTGCACTTAGTTTATTAAAAAAGCCCTCAGAAGAACAAAGTCTAATAACAAAGAACAGATCCCAAGGAGAAGTAAGAGGTAACAGGAGGAAGGATTTTGAAAAGAAAGAGGGAAAGAAGGTTTAAACATATTTCATCCACTCTTTCTTACAATTTTCTTCAAAGTGTTTTTCTCTTTTTCAGGACCAGCTTCAGAAGTGGATTATTTAAGGATTAAAAGAGAATTCTTCCCTTCAGAGAAACAGTTTCACCAAATGTAATGTTGACAGGCACTGTACAGCTACAGTGTGTATTTGGGAAGACATAATAAATATGAACTGAAAAGGTCACATCTCACACAAGCACCTTTGACGACTCATGTGGACTCTCTCTCAAAATACAGCTCAGAAGTAGATACAGTAACACATTCCTTCCCTCCAGCATTCACAGTAACTAGGGTTTCAAAACCACTTAAATTTCCTATTAAAAATCTCAATTCACGAACATACCACAGTTTGATTTAACACGTTCCCAGAAAGGCAGTTGTTCTCCCATATTCTATGCAGCAGTCCAAGTTTGACATGGAATTATTTCTTTTTCATAATGATAAATAAATCCGAAGGTTTTCAAAGGAAATAAAATAGACAGGAATCCATTTAGGCCATCTCACTCATTCATGCTCACATCCGACTGATTTAAGGGATATTAAATATTTAAGGGATTAACAAGACTTAAAATTTTAGAAAAACAGCGAATAACTGCAATGTTTTTAAATAGAAACTATGTGTGAATTGATTTCTTTTTCATGGTTAGCTATTGGGATTGAATGGGTTAATTTATTTCCTGAGACAGAAGACCTTAGATAAGCTTGGTGGTTATGTAGGCATGTCTGGGTTGCTAGGAGTTTAAACTATCAGCTTGCAAATGAAGCTATTTCAGATCCCAGGTGATCCAGAGAATAGGTTCTCCTCATGCACTAAACGATGCAGGGATTATGTGGAAAAAAAAAATAGTATGAGATCATATAATCAGACACTGCACTGTGACACACAAGCACAAAGATGCTGAATTAAGGAAGTGCGGGAAATGCCAGAATTGCATTTGTCTACTTCCTGAACATTTGATTTGCAGTCCTCAGAAGGTTCTTTTATAAAAAAAAAAAAATATATTTTTATTAATCATAACTATTGTGTATAGCACACAGAGGATACAGTGTTGGGCAGTAATGCAACCTCTCATGTGCAGCTCCTCTTGTTAATTGTCCTGGTATTTTTCATACTTGGACATGGATATTCCAGTGGCTAATGATATTATATCTTCTGTGTATCAGCTCTCTCATGCATATGACTACTTGATTGCCTCACATACACTGTTTAACTTAATTATCATAAACACTGATGTCTGAAGAATTTTCTGTGACTCCAAGATCTGTGCTATTGAAAATAGGCAAAACTATCCAAGCAATTTCTGAGCTTGGTCACAAGACAGTAAACCTGTGCCACTTCACCAGGTCTGATGCACCAAAAAAAAGAACCAGTTTCAACAACATTCTGTACCTTATGCTATTGTTTGTGTTAAAGCAAAGGCTAACACACCTACAGAATAAGAAGGGCAGGTGCTTTGGGGGAAGGGGAATTGCTTTTCTGTTTTTACTAATAGTTTATATAAGCATGAGAAATACCACAAAGTAGTTAGTAAGGGGAGGAAAAAAAGCAGGCTTGAGTTTATCTAACAATGAAAGTAACCAGGACCTGTCACACAATATATAAAATATGTTTAAACACATACTTGACTTTAATTTATTGGTGCTAAAGCTCCCATTGAATTAAACTGGAGTTCAGGGTGCTAAGCACCCCTGTAAATCAGAAGCTTCATGCACGTGCAATTGTAGTCCCGGGCTGCCTATTTAATAGGAAATCACTTTTATCATCACAGCGAGTGGAGAAGAGAAGCCCATGACCAGAATGCTGCTTTTATCTACTGAATCTGTGCCTCTGCGTACACTGTTTCTACAGGAAATAAATATGTAAAGGTGGCATCAATTATTGCAGTTTCAATTAAATTACTGAATGGCAGGAGATACCTTGCACAGCAGAAATGACTAATTTGAAAAGGGAATAAAATACATTTTTCAGATAAAGCTGAAGGTTTTTGGGGCTTTTTTTTTTTCTTTTTAAGAATTTAGGCAGGATATTTATTCTGTTTTCAACAAAGAAGATGACAGCATCTACACACGATAAGAATCTTCTCACTTCCTCTTCTAGACAAAGGTGGAGACACATGGCTAGTTTTCATATTCAAGCAAGCCTCTCAATTATTAGTTTTGTTACCTTCTCAGCCCCTGCCAAAACCCTCACCTTACCTTTATTCTTACAGCTCAAAGTAAAAATTCTGAATATGTGATCCTGGACTGGGAAGCAAGATGAAGATTAAATACATATATGTGTGCACATGTGTTTAGATCACTAGAAATTAATAGCTTGTCTATCACTAGAAATTAATAGCTTGTCTATCAACACAGTAAAATGTCTTCATGACTGCCTATATGATACATGAGGCTTGATTTTTACATGAAGCATACCGACAAGGAATCTGATTTGTAATGTCTTGGGTTAGTTCAAGTTTTTGAGGAAAGAAAGGATGACAGTAAAATGCATTTGCAAAAATTACACAGCAACTGATTCTGTTTCCACCAAATTCAGCAAAACTATTCCATGTGCTATGGTGTGTATATGTGTGTGTATATATGTATGTATATGTACTCCACTCAACTCACCTCAGCAAAATGGTCAGGAGAGGCAAGGCAATCGCTGCAAATGAGTAAGTGAAATGATACTGCTGCTAATAGCATAGTGCCCTGCATTTCTACAGTGCCTGCCACCCCAAGGGTGCTAAAGCATCTAAAACTCCTGTATAGAGGAGAAATCATAAAACAGGGTGAAGTCCAGGCTGTCAAACAGTGTCCCTGGTACTGACTTGGGTCCAGGACAGCAGATTGTTTCTTTCCAAAATCCACATGAATTTTTCCACTCAGACAGAAAAGGAATCTCTCTGATTTTGTGAGATAAGAAAGAGCAGCCCACGTTTAACTTCACACAACTCAGGCTCCAGTCATGCCTGAGTCTTTTCCCTGCCCATATTCCAACCGATTTAACTTTTCTTTCCCGCCAGTCAACGGCGAACATATATACGAAGGTTTGATTTTTGGGAAGCACCTTCAACTTAATTCACTTCAGTTGAATCTTCAAACACTCAGCCTCTCTGACTATCAGGCCATAAATATAAGTGAAGTAAATATCTGTACCCTGCAACCTCTCCCCTTCTCTGTGACAGCGCTTCTCACAGCTTCCCCAGGGACTGATTTATCCACAAGACTGGCATTTTAAATTCAACAACGTGCAATTCATTTTTGCAGTCCTCAAAGATAACAAATACTCAGTTTTAAATTATTGAATCATCCATTTAACTTCGGATGCTTGAAAATTATCATTTTTATGGAAAGTAATAAATTGTAACTGCAAGTAATAAAAATATAAGTAAAGAGAACCACCCAGACGTGCCACAAAGAAAATACTTCATTCTGTAAATGAGTGTGTTTTAATTAATGATGATTTCTAATTGTAACACATTACTTACAGAATTAACACTTTTTATATCTATCTGCTAATCCAAATTTTAAAAGATATTTCAGCTCTGTATGATTCGTGACTTTTTTTTTTAATAATATTTCTTCTGAGTGCAGCCTCCCTGGAAGCAGCAGGAAGCGATGTCAGGCTTTGGCTGCTCAAGCCTCTGTATGGAGCATTTTTAAGTGGGCACCAAACTGGCTGTCTGGACTCATGCAAAGGTTCACATTCAGACCTGCTGACTGTGATGTGATGTCAAGACTCCTGAACCCTACACATTAAAAAAATGCTTCTATTACAGTGTCAGCCCAAGCTACCCTAATGGAACTTTCAGTTCAGTATCTTGCAGACACTGCAGTAACCATTACTGTCCTGTTTACCCAGATGAAACTGTAGCATTGGATGTAAGCTGGAGCACTAGCCCCAGCAAGAATACAGACACCTTTCCTGGACAATATAAGCCTCCACAGACAGTCCCAAGTGTTTAAATCCAAAGGCCATCTCCTCCTTAAAAGAACAGCTAAGCTCCAATAGTATGTTCACACTGATTGTTAGAATACTGCTTGCACAAAACAGTATCAGTGCTAGTGGCTGCTAGGTCGACATTATGACTGATTACTGTGGAATTCAAAATTTGAGTCTAGATCTCCAAATTTACTGGTGATGGTATTCTGTCAACACAGAATAATCCTTTGCACTGCTCTTCTCCATTTATTTACCAAGCTTGGCAATAGTGATAGTGTGCTGAGGGATGTCTTATTCAAGCTGGAAAAAAAATTAGTATCTTAGTTTTCATTTTTTAAGAAGTATTACTCCATTATGAAGGTTGTTTCTTTTGTTGTTTACTTGTTTCTACTTTCCCATTTGGATTTATCTGTATTCAGCTTCCAGCTTACTTCAGCCAAGTCTTGTCTTTCTCTGCTAGACTATAGATAACCCATATTTTCAACATATTAAGGCCCTTCAGTACTGTAGACAAATCATCTCTCTTTCTTTAAGAAAAGCAGAACAGAGGAAGCTCTAAGTTTCTCACTACAAGCCATTCTCTCAAAATGATTTTTCTGGCCCATTTGTTTACCTTCTTCAATCTTCCAACACAACTTAAACAAATGTGGACAAAAAACAGAACAAGATATTCCAGTAGATGCCTGAGTAATGCCACATATATAAAGAAAATCACTTCCCTCTCCCTAAATCACTGTTCTGATCTGTATATTCACAATTCACATTACCCATCTTTGCCTCAGCTCTCATAGAATAAGTCCCAATGAGCTGCTTGTCTGCCATGACCCTAACACCCTTCTCAAGTGCAAGCCCTCAACAGAAAAGTACAACCTCACTGCAAGCCTGTCTCCATTCTCCTTGTGCTTTTTTTTTTCAAATGGCCCATGCTGGCAATCATCCTAAATTCTCTGGTAGGACTTTTTTACCATTCACAATTCCAATAGTCTGAAAGGCATCTGGAAATTTTTTTACTGGCAACTAGTGTATGTGTATCTCCAACACAGTGACAAAGTTGTGGATGAGAATTGAGCCAGCACCTATCCCTAAGGAACTTCATTAAATACTTCAGTCTCATTATTACTTTGGGAGTGGAAAGCATCCTTATATCCAAATAAGGAGCAGTATTAATATATTAAAAAATACTCAAAGACAGAATTTCCAAGGCATAGCAGATGATGGGCTTCACTGTGCAAAAATGTAAAGGGCATATGTGAAAACAACATGTATGTATCAAAAGCAGTTGTCCTTAAAATCAATACTTTTTTGAGCAAAAATCCTTAGAACTTATGTTTTGCACAATTCAATGTGCATTAGAAGAACATAAAATAATACTGTACAAAACAAAACGTGTATGCTTATATCCATTTGGAACACTAAGACAAGAATTAACAAAAAATTTCAAATAACTGCACTACATTATGGTAAGCGCATGATGGAAGTACTTTAATGCTTCCATAATAGTGATATTTTATTGAACACGGGCTTTGTCAAGGATATAAATCCTCTCTGCCTCTCCCCAGAGTCCCTAGGCCCAAAATAATGTAAGATTAACTTTCATGACACACTTTTTTTCTTTGAGGATGGGAGAAAAGCAGAGGGGGAAATGTTTTGTCAGTGTGAAGAAGGAAGTTTGAAAGCAGATACAAGTTAATAATAGAAAAAAAAAAAATCATTATTTTTAAATTTACCAGGACCCCAGAATTCAGGAAAGCACTGAAATGTGGAGCCCAAGCATTCCTCTCGAAGCAGCAAAGGCAACTTACAGCACTGCTAACGTATTTCTTGGGCAGGAAAGCTTCTAAGGGGCATCTGCACTATTTCTGACATCTCCTCAGTTCCTCCTCCTTTGTTCTCCAGCCACCAAGAGAGATGGCCAAGACTGCATATCTTGCAGTGAAATTTGTAATATAATCAACATGATATCACAAAGCTGAACATTTGATGATAGTTTATTATTCTCATTGTGCTTCCACAGGTTTGGTCTCCCTTCCCCCAACCTGCTATCCTCCCTCTCTTCCACAAACCCCCTCCAGAGGCACAAACAATTCTAGCTCAAAAGTCACATTACCTCTCATTTTATGAAATTTCTGCAAGGAATAACCTTTAACCCATACTTTGCCTCCTCCCCTTCCCTGCCAAAAGCTTTATTCATTCAATTCTTTTTCAACCTCAATTACTTCCCATTTAACAAATGGTTGGTATAGCAGTGAAGCACTAGAGTAAGAACAAAGGTTGGTGCTCCATTGCAATCTCTTCAGGGTAGAATTAAAGACAAATTCTCTATCAGAGAAAGCCACCTCTCCTCGATTTTTCTGTCACCGCATTATTATTATACAGCTTGTCTCTGAAAGGAAGGCTCTTAGGGTGTCATGAACTCTCAGAGAATTTCTAGTCTACAATGCCTTTCAGTAAAAAAGGGAATGCTCCAGAGAGAAAATAACCTTTGTGTAAGGAAAGGTTTGTTCTGCAATATTGTCTGAGCATTGGCTTTACAGGGAAGAAATGAGTCTTTGAATTTGCATTACCAGAGCATAGAAACTGGTCCAAAAGAATATCACTCTGCACAGCCTGAGCTATACTGCTCCCTTCCCTCTAACTGAGAGATGGAGAGACTGGAGCAGGATTAGGCAGTACATACAATCCCTCCTCTACTGATACACATCCACAATAGAAAACACAACTCAATTCAGAATATGTGAATCCTGATCCTTTTAAATGATAGTCTTTAATTAAAAAAAAGAAAAAAAAAAAAAAGAAAAGAAAAAAAAAAGCCATGTTACGATATCTCTTTTCCCATCTTATTTGAAGGACACAGGAAGAGCATATTCCTAATTAATTGCCTTTTCCCTCATTCCTCAATTGTTCTCATATTTTTTCCCCTGATTTTAAATGCTTTAAATACAAGCATAAATTCCTGCCTTTTTCTGGCACGCTTATGGCAGCAGTTCATGTCAGCAACAGACCAGCAACATCCTCATGGAGACAAATTAGTGATACTCCAGAAGAAACCTAAACTGTCATGTCTAGAAAAAAATAAAGACCGCTTATAGCAAATATCAGTCATACTTATAGAAACACACACAGCAACACACAGAGTCTGGCACAAGAAGAACATAGGACAGACAAGTGGCAGATATTCTTAAAAACAGGAGGAAATGCGGAGACAGATTCCAAGCTGTGTAAATTGTTAAATGCCCATTGAAATAAATGGTACTCTGGTAATTAATTTCAGGCAAAGAACTGGCTCTGAGAAATTAAGAAAGCCACTCAACCAGCTTGCAACCTGCTTTCCTGAATTACTTTATTCACATAAAAAGGGGGGGGGTCATTATTTTTATTTCATATAATTTAATGCATTCCACTAGTCATTTTAAACATCTTTTTCTATTTGTTTTAAAGTGGAACGTTTTCTTTATCCAAAGGAGACTAAAGAAACAGAATATTGAACTATAAAAGGAAAGTGAAATGGTTAATGGAAGAAATTACTTCTAAATACCTAGAAAAAAACAAAGAACAGGAAAAGTAAAGCAAATTTTGTAGCATTCAGATTCAGGTTCAAGCTCAACAAGAAGGATGATCAAAATGTATCTTCCCTTGAGAGTTACAGATTATTGAAGACAATGGTACTTCACACGCTTTTCTTAATACTGTTTACAAATTACATCTTTCTGGGAGTTGTAGG
>NW_008609130.1:42675-54240 GCF_000691845.1 Merops nubicus
AAAAAATTGCCCTTTAAAGGCATGCATATGGGTTATTAGCTAAAGCTAATGGCCACCATTCCCACATATCTGAAAGATTGTTTTTTTCTCCTGAAAGAAAAAAAAACAAAACAACAAACTAAGAAATAAGGTATCATGCTTGATGTTCTGCAAACATTTTAATAATACATAAAGTCTGCATTAGAAAGGAAAACAACACAAAACCAAAACAATAATGTCTGTAATACTAAAATATTTCCATTTAACCCCCAGTTACTCTGTTGTCAGTGCTTACTGCACATCGTACAGGCTACTTCACGTACCTGCTTGCCTAGGATATTCTTAGTGCTGTGAATCCTTTAGATGTATCCCAAATGCTGAGATAATGCTATTTAATTCTCTGGAATAATAAACAATTAAAAAAGCCACTACTGCTGTCATTCAGTTATACTTTAAAAATAGCACAGCTAAGCAGGTGGTGAGTAGCGATTACTGAGCTTGTTGTCACCAACTGACTGCAGATTGTGCACACAACAAATCTATGCCAAGATATCTTGTTATTTTTGTTACTCATCATCCCTCTTCCTACTCATCAACTTTATGTAAATGTGGTTTTCGGTTGTAACATGCTGGGCTTTAAACTGTATATTCCTAAAGGCAGAGATTATTGGCTGCTACCTGTAGAACAGGTCTTAAACTGCAAACTAAATTTTCAGCCCAAGACTTTAGAAATCACTCAGTGGCATCTTTGGAGACAGGCTTGCCCCCATAAAAGTAAATATGAGTGATAAGGGGTTAAACCTTTTGGTTCCTGAAGTTGTTTTTTTTTACTGTGTTGAACATAAAAATAAAGAAAGAAAGAAAGAAACCAGGATTTGGCATGCTAGTGAAAGGAGCAAGCTGCAGTTTGTAAAATTTTAGGTTACCCATTTGTTCAATTACCATCTATTTGTAAAATTATTTGAAGTTTGAATGACATGAAAGATGAAGATAGACATAAATTAAGCACACTGCAGTTACCTGCAGCATTTCACAGTTCATTTCCAGAATATTTTGGGTCCTGTATTTTACAGATATGGCTCTTTTGTACAAATGGTGAGTACACCTGGCCAGCTCATCATGACAGTACTTCTTCAGTATGATGCAGGAGAAATCATAAGAGGCTTTTAAAAAGGGGAGAAAAAAAAGAAAAGGTTTTCAAAACCATTGTCAAAATGAAGGTCCAGAAATCAATTTGTAATTATCTGCCAACACAAATCTAAAGGCTTTTCTGTGATAAGAGTGGTAATACATAGGGCTGTAATGTGAATTATTTCAAAGAATAAAAGACTGATTGTCTTCATGACCTATATAGCTTTTAGTGAGCTTTAAAACAAAATTACATTTTGTACTTCTCATGAATGGCTTTCTCCCCCCACTTCCCCCCCTTAAAAATGCAAGGGTTTTGTCCCATCTAGTATGCTTTCAGCTTTAAATAGGGCTTGGTTTCTTCCAGTGTTGATACATTTCGTTCCACTGAAAGTGAAGGCTCTGGCTTTGCAAAAGAGCTGAAGATTTCCATGTACAAAGGCAACCCTTTCCAACACATTTAAAAGTAAACTAAAACCCATATGATGGTATTATTTCCATACAGAAGCTCAACACTAGAATTCCTTCTTAAAACTTAGCATAAAAATACGAAAAATAAAAAAAAATGTTTCACAAGGTACAAAACCATCAGATAATAGCGTACCTTATGTTAAAAGAAAGTCAAATGAATATGAGGAAAAAAATACCGAGTTAAGTATTTGCAAAAAGTCAGGGAAAAAAAATTAAAAAAAGACAAATTTTAACATTTTCAGAATATAAGGGCCATATTTGAATCACTGAACGTAACCACCTCAGCTCCTGAGGCCAGATGCCAACAGAGTGATTGTGGCTGTAGGCGACTACAGGTCTGGCTGCTGATGGCCCGGTGGTACAGAATGTTCACTCTGGCCTTACAGCTCCAAACCCAGTGAAGCTTCTGCGTGGGATGCCACTTGCAGCTTTCTCACACGAAGTTACCTCCACATGCCTTTACTTATGGTTATTGCCTGCTTGAAAACTGCTTTCCAGAAAGACATGGTCATTTCATTATGTTAAAAATACTGAACATATTATACCATCAAAACTGTAGAGTGTATACGTCTACAGAACCATTCAGTTTTTTGAAAGAATTTCTTTTCGTTCTGTTGGCTTTATCCACAGATTCAGAGGAATCAAGCATTACTTAAGTGTATTAGTCTTAAAGTCTCTTGGATCTTGGTAAGTGTGAGTTCCATGGGATAAATACATATATCCCACTCTTGTTAACAATAAGCAGGACTGTTCACTGAAGCACTTGCTGCCGTGTACGTTGGGATTCCTTTGCACTAGCAGCTACATCATACTTCCCAAACATGATGAATTTCTTTACCAGGCTTAGATTCCTAAAAAACATTCCAAAATCAACTACATTATTCTGGGTTTTTAGGACCACTGTTCCTAAGAAAATAAAATCAAAAAAAAAAAAAAAAAAAATCAGTTCCCTGTTTTTTTCCTGCTAATCTATCAATTTATATAGTAACTACCACATAAAATAAGGAATGCTCTCTGCTTTGACTTCAGAAAAGGTTAGACAAGTAATTCTTTCCTTGTATATAGTTTTAATCCTTACAAAAAGTATTTCTAATCTATTAGGGTGAAATTTTTTCATTACTGTATCTACCAATTTTTCTGTGAGCATCACATTCTTCCTGTTTAACACTATACATAATTTGTGCATTGACCCTGCAAGTTTATACACTGCCTAGTATTTTAAGGCCATGTTCAGAAGTACTGCATTAGGCCTTTTAAATAATAAGTAAAGAAATACAGTGCCAACATATCTCTGCCAACTTTTCTGCAATTGGCAGCCACTGCTCATTTAATAACTTTACTTTGCACTAGAGAGTAAACCTGTCCCCATAAGCCATATGTCTTTTTCCAACATTTGTTTCACTTGAACTTAATTTCTGAAGGGACAGTAAAGTACATAATGTCACAACAACTTGCTGATATATTTGCTAATGCTGCAAGCAAGGTTATCCAGTCTGTTCTCCAACTCCAAATGGTTTCTACTAGGTCAAAAAGGTTGAAAGGAAGCAAGGTGGAGATCAAAACTCTTTGTTTCCTTCTTATTTTCCTGCTTAGATAGTAAATTAATGGTGGGTTGACAAGACAATGAAAGCACAAACAGGATGGTTCATCTAATCTGATGCAAACTACTTTCTGACAAATCCTCTTTTGTGTTATGACTCCTTTCAGTTTGCAGAAATTTTTGATAGCATGCATTAAAGAAAAAATTATACCAAACCGGTGTAGGGAGTGCCCTGATAGCACTCAGATGACCCAGTCCCTTGGGAAATGTCATCTCCTGAACACAGAGGCAGCTCTAAGGCTACTCTAAGTTACTCCACAAAGGAAGATGTAAATACTCAGCTGGCACAAACATAAGGACACAGAATTACCTTCAGCATTTTATCCTTCTCCTTGTAGTTCAATCTGAGCACAGCACTTGGCCTTTGAACCAGCCAAACTTGGCTAAAGAGAAAATGCAAGTCCATACAACTAACTTCCAGAACAAACGTTGGTAAGAAGACAGAACTAAAACTTGCTTCACCATTAACCAACTCTTATCTTTTAGGGGAAAAAAAAAAAAAAAGCAGATGTAATATCATTAAAAAAATGAAAACTTTTAATGAAAACAAGAATTACTCGTCCTGTTCCACAGAGGATAAAACATCTCTTTGGATTCCACTTTAATCTAGTTTCAGTGTAATTGTTAAAATGTTTGGAGTATCTTATCTCTCCCTCCTCCCTGTTTATATTCCCAACTTCTTTAATGTACAGATTGTCTTTAATTTTGTTGGTTGGAATGTCAGTTCTGTATAAGGCTCTCATTTAACTCCCAGTTAAGTGTCCTTTCCCCAAGAAATAACCTTCTGTCCCCTACCTTTGCCAACACATAACCTTCTGTCCCCTACCTTCCCCAACACCTTCAGCCCAAAATGTCCATCACAGATCTCATGCCAAAGGAAATTTTATCATCTGCTTACCCCAACTTGCAGGTACCTTCCCACAGACAAGCAAAAGAATCGCTGTCCTCAGACCCTGCTTCTTTTCTGCTCATGATGTGGCTCAGTTCAAAAGAGCCATCCTGCTCCAAATCTGTGATACATCTTTTAAATCCTGATTTGTTTCTCCATTTCCTTTACTTTCAATGTGCTAAGTAGCCCAGATTTTCTTGTGATGAACAATGTTTACTGTCTAGTATGCACATACTAAACTGTGTATACTATAAGGACTTACCAGTATGAAATCAAGACTATAGCTTTGTTCACTTCAGTTACTTTTCTGAAGTTGTCATCCCTTTGTGCCTTTGAATAGCACTGTATTTTTGCATTATTTTCCCAGCCACTCTGAACCAGAGAGATTAGGGGAACTGAACCGTATGTATCCCAGCAAGAAAGTTTCTCAACTTACCACAATTTCCTCCAAGCAGTCACCTCAAAGCATAGAAGCAGCAAAAAAGGCAGTGTAACATATTTTAAAACATTTGTTCTTTTTGCTGGCTGTATCTGCCTCAGTAGGAAATGATCCCCACAATACAAAACAGAAAAGCTGGGTAGGTCTGAAAATGTATCTTAAAGTTTGGGGTCAAAGCCTTTTTGTCTGTCTTCTCCTTCACCAAGGCAATGGCCAGTGTGTGGTCGCTCAGCATGCTTGTCACTAACTTCTCACCTCCAACTCTCCAGTTCATAGTAAGATCAAAGCAGAGGAACATGAAGGAGGATTCTATCACATGAATCATGGAGAAAGATGTATTTTTTTATCCCTTTTGTATACAATAAACCTTCTGATTACTGGCTTTATGTTCCATTCTTCTCTTTTTTTTAAGTCTCCACAGTATCGATTTTTACAATGGCTACAAAGAAGTTCAAAAAGGAAACAGACAACAGGAAAAAAAAAAAAACAAAAAACAAAAAACTAATAATCAGCAGAGGATCTGTAACAATTACCAAGGTTTGACTGAAACTCAAGCATGTAGTGATCCTTAAGGAGTCCACTGATTCCAGAATGATTGTAAAAGGGTAAACTACCCAGCAACACCAGGCCAATCTTGTGTTCAGCAGAGTCTTCTGCACATTGACAGTAGGAAGCAATCCACCTTAGTCACATACGTAGTAAACTCACAGAAATTAAACCCACCACAATCCTAATTCTTTCCAGTGAACAATTCAAAAGTAGTTTTTCTCTCCAAGTCCCATTTGCAAGTAAGAAGCTTTGTCTTCCTATGTTATTATTATTATTATTGATCCACACCAAGTATTTCCCTCTGTAACTCTGTAGCTCATAGTAGTAATCCAGTCTGGGTCTCCACTGCACTGCAGTCACCAACAGCACACAGCAACAGCTGAGAGGAGTTACAGCATCAGAGTTCATGATATGCTGAGATGATTCACAGCATCCTTAGAAAGGGGCACAATAACAAAAAGCCTTACTCATGTCTCCTGTTTTACTGTTCTCCATCATCTCTCACCTTCTGCACCAAAACAGGTGTCTCCATGCACATATCTGTCAGCTTCACCTAATGATTATTCAAAGCTTTATATTCTTCCTCCAACAATCCTAATAATAGGTTTTGACAATTTGAACACCATGACAAGTATCATTTGGGGAATCAAAACAACATTCTATTATTAGCTGGAAACGTAGCCTTGCAGAAAGTAAAAAACCAGGATTGTCATCAGCCTGTTTTTTATAAAACATTTGATCTCGCACAGGAACTAACAGAAGGGACCCTGCTCTTCACTGAACAGGTATTAGTCACCTGGGTAGAATTAATAGCACCACTGAGTCTCTGCAAACTTTTGAAACATCAGTGTTATGACTAAAAACCATTATTTGTTTTATTGTTTTCTCAGAGTCAGTCAATGGAGGAGGAACAATATCTGTATGTATCATGTTTGTAACACAGGGGTGTTCCACCTTCATGCAAAAATTAACACTATTTACAGTAGCAGCAAAACCACTGACAGAAGAAGCTACTGCTTCCTCCATCATCTAGTAAGCTTATTTTATCCTAGTCTTTGCAAAGTTATGAAACTTATCTTATCCATTCAACAGGAGAATAGATGAGACTGGGAAGAATCAGTGTAAATTAATGGAGGGTTTAATCTTATTTAAACTTGTTCTTTTGACTTTAAAAAAAAATAAAAATTCACAATCACATAATTTTTTCATTGACGTACCCACATGGCAACAATTTTTTCCATTTTAAGTCTCCTAGATCTGAAACAAGACTTTGGAATCAGTATTGTTTCAATGGGGAACATATAAACTTTTTACTGGTGAAAAATGTCACCA
Source organism: Merops nubicus (assembly GCF_000691845.1). NCBI lineage: Eukaryota > Metazoa > Chordata > Aves > Coraciiformes > Meropidae > Merops > Merops nubicus. Next base: position 49,063 of record NW_008609130.1, read on the forward strand.
TATTATGCTAGATTTCAGATATCTGAATATTGTCACAGGAAGACATTCCTCCTGCTAATCAAAGGGAAAGAATAATCACATTGGTTCACAGGACTAGTTTATCTCTTGTCAAATACTGCCACGTAAGAGTAACACTGACTGTGCAAATAACCTCAGAGACATGACCCACACATAGGTCATTGAAAATTTAATTGCACTGCATCAAATTTACCAGAAAATCACAAGGACAATCACCAGATGATCATTTGCCATACTAGAGTATGATCATTCTTTCTAATGGCATCCCCAAGCCATACAGGATGTTATGTTTAGCTCAGTTTCCAGAAAAAAAAAAAGAAAAGAAAAAAACCAAACCAAACCAAAACAAAACAGTTTAACAAATATTAATGCAACTTAGCATTTAATGCTCCCTGACTCAAATGCTTTCTCTCTTTCCACTCCAACAACTAACAATCTCTTCTTTCAATTTCATTTGAAGCACCAATTTTCTATCAGAGAGGTATAACATGCCTGGGCTAATTCCTCAGCACTACTGGAGAATATTTCAGCTTTAGGTCTCTAAGATGCCAAATAAGACAATTCTACATACTGAGGTGGGGAAAAAAAAAGTTGGAAAAGTAAAGCCCACAGCTTTATTTTACTGCTATTAGCTTTGAGTAGACAACAGGGGCCATTCAAAAGGAAACATGATTTGAATCTTGTAGAACTTTTCAGACACAGGGGCTCTGCTTAGAAAACATTCTGGAAAATATTTCACTGCAACATGCTTTCCCAACCATTCCCTAGGAAGCAAAGCTACACAAGAAGCCCTGGCACCTCCAGCCTTACAGCAGAGAGCCAAGCAATCCTGGCAATTCTTCATTCATGAGCTATGAAACTCTGAGGACTTCAAGCAGGTAGTGCTTCTCAAGCCTCTGGGAGTTCTAAAATAATGAGTTATATACAATTTATATCAGAACGAGCAACATTTCTCTCCATACATCAATCCATATCCCTCAAGACAACATCTTTGAAATGCTAGAATTTCTCACAGAGGAAAAATTGCAATATTTGATTAGTTCTACTCTAAATCCATTGTCCTGTAATTTGCTTTCAGTACTGTTATTACTTTCAAAGACAATTTTAAACAATTACCAATGTGAAGCTTAGATCCTTAGCAATCTCCTATGTTTCTCTGGTTTTCTTTCTTCCCTTCCCATGTGCTTGGCCCTCAGAAATTTGCCTCAGTTAAAGTCAGTAGGAAACTGAAAGACATACGCTCATTTCTCTTAAATAACAAGGCTTTCTAGGCTTTTATCTCATGCCCATTTCTCAGGATACCTGTCCTTTTTGGAATAATGTTTTCTAGGTTTGGGGTTCTGAAATTATTCTCTTTTTCTTTCTTAAAAACAATTTCAGTACCCTACTTGGCATTTCAAGAGAAAGTCAAAACCCCACCTTTCCTTTTACAGGCATGTTTCACTCTTTGGAACAGTACTAAAGATGAAAAATTGAGGTCTGAAATGAGAAAATAAGCCAGAAAATGATCCATCACACTCTCTTGTACTGAAACAAATTTCATTTGGGGTTTGATTTTGCTAGGAAGTCCTTGGAAAAAAAAAATGGCATTTAGCAGTTCTTTCTCTAATAATGTGTGATCTTGTAGAAAGTCTTGAAAGAATTTGTTTGGATATATTTACTTTATTGTCATGCCTACTGTAGAAGAAAGCCTTTTTTTCTGACACAGTTACCTATAATTCAGGGTAAGGCATTGAGGCTCCCTCCTGAAAAATGACAACCTGCTTCTGAAGGGAGCTGATGTTCTTCACTCTGGAGTTACCCCATGCCTTTCAGAAACAAGGTCTTGCTTAGTCCCTGTCATCTGTAATGGCCATAACTTCTCAAGTGAGAAGTTGTGAGTTAATGCTGTAGAACAGCAAAACTCTACATGTAGTCATGCAGTTAGAGACATTATCATGTATGCTTTTAGACACACATGGGTGTAGAAGTGAAATTTGAATGTGACATCCACGTTGGCAATGCCTGTTTGCCTTCACAGCTGTTGAATCAATGTGATGCTTTGCAGCTAATGCGACGTTCATTTGTTACCTTTCCTGAAACCAATTGGTTTTCCCACAGTACTTTTTTTCGCCCCTTAAAATGTATTTATAAATAGCTGTGGAGAAATAATGTATATTGTATAATCATTTGTCTGTGAGTACCTCAACAAAATTCACTTGTGTCCCTTAAGGCAGATTAGATGAACTAGCATTTAATGGCATTGATGATGGATGCAGTAAACAGCTTTAGGCCTGGAAATATAAGCTATGACTCCTAGACACTGTTAGTGTAGCAAGAAGCTCATTTGAAGCGTTTAGACAGCACTAGCTATAAGTCTATGCTATGTTAATGGGAGGAAAGAGGTTGTGTTTTGGGATGCAGGACATTCTGTGAAAAGAAAAAAGGCTTTGCCTCTATCAGAGCATCTCTCTGGTGAGCACTTTAGATCCACTATGGGCATTGCAAAGGCTTGGATCAATTATCTAGTAATAACATTATAACCCTGGGAGATACAGACAGAAGAACACTTACCAGAGGCAAAACATTTTTTTCATCACTCTTCTGGAAAGAAAAAAAAAAAAAAACAAAAACTTTATCTTTTTCTCTCCCTTTAATTCCTCCCAAATCTACTAGATAAAACTCCTCCTTGTGCACACAGTGATATAAGGCTAACTCACCCATATCCCATTTAAAGGGCACCCAATGCTAGCCCATTTGTTTGTAGCTGGAAATGGCAGAAAGGTACTTTAAAGGGCATCTAAACCTTGAATTATCTACTCAGCAGAGATGGAGGAAGATGATTGTGTATTTCAGCCAAAATACAAAAGCATTAATTCAGTAATTTGGAAAACATTGAATTCAACTATTCATTATTCAGTGTTGAGCCTGTATGCATTGGCTTCTCTATTGAAACCAGCTGCAATGGCAGAGATTTTGGTAAGCAGGTTTTTGCAAACTGGACAGTCCATATGGAACTGGATCACAAATCTTAATGCCTACAAAACTGCTAGTAAATAACAGGCAAAGAAAGCTCTTGCATGTAAACTCACTATCACACCAAGTAAGAAAAGTCCTTGGGGAACAGTACCAGAGATCAGATGCATAAGATGAATCTGAAGAGGCTGGCCTTGTAAGGATTCCATGCATTCAGAATAAATTTTATTGTAGAGTGGCTAGGTTCCCATGCTAAATTGTCAATAAACTAAAAATATATCCTTTATGAAAAGAGAAGAAAAACAGTAAACTTGATAGGCCTTTCATGTTGTAAGCTAGTTGATGGCAGGAAGGCCATGACTTACTCAAAATGCCATTCCTATGCCATAAAAATGCTTATTCTTATGCCATAAGACTTGTTCAAAAATGAAATCACTAAAATTAAGCAAAACTAAGTAAATATAATAAACAGAGTAAGCACAAAGCTGATATCTAAAGAATCTGATTGATACAAGTTTAAGGTAAAGGTTTTACACTTTTAATTAAAAAAAAAAAAGAAGAAATTCTAATAATGTGTACAAAACAAAACACTGCAGAGCTTAGCTGGGCTAATTAACCCAGGAAGAGCACTATGCAGACATAGTTATATTGACTCCTATCCAGCCTGTCTTCTAACCAGGATGTAAAAACATAAAAGCATACTCCACTTCTCTAGCAAAGACAAAAACATTTTGGAAATTTTAATTATTTCAACATCACCATTTCTACCTGGATTCACTCACTTAAAGTGGCTGAGCATGCTGAAAGATTAACCTTGTGACCTGTTAATAAAAATATTTGTGTGTTCATCTCTGTGGCAGTAAGGGGAAGGAAAACCAGGGATGAGATGTAGGAGGAGAATAAAGACTTGATTCAGAGTTTTCTGAGCACTGATTTTGCTTAAATGGTGGTTATAGCAAGCATAAGCAGGTATTAGATTTTCTCTTTCCTGCGCTGATCTCACATTTTACAGAACCTAGATAAACAGCATAAGGAAAAAAGATCAAAACTCTGAACTGGGTCTTTCTTCAATAGGAATAATGAAATAAGTGCAAAGTCCTGCAACTGGGCAGGAGTAATAGAATGCACCAGTACAGGTTAGGAGGAGATCTGCTAGAGAGCAGCCCCATGGAGAGGGACCTTGGAGTCCTGGTGGACAACAAGTTGTCCATGGGACAGCAGTGTGCCCTTGTGGCCAGGAAGGTCAATGGTATCCTGGGGTGCATTAAGAAAAGTGTGTCCAGCAGAACAAGGGAGGTCCTGCTCCCTCTCTACTCTGCCCTGGTGAGACCTCACCTGGAGTATTGTGTCCAGTTCTGGGCCCCCCATTTCAAGAGGGACAAAGACCTCATTCAGGCTGGATGAAGGTCTGAGTAGCTTAATCTAGTTGGAGATGTCCCTGTTTATGGCAGGGAGGTTGGACTAGATGACCTTTGGAGATCCTTTCCAGCCCAGACATTCTATGATTCCATGAAAAACCTACTTGAGAGAGTCCAGCAGAGGGCTATGAGAATGACTGGGGGACTGGAACACCAGCCTTATGAGGAAAGGCTGAGAGACCTGGGGCTTTTTAGTCTGGAGAAGACATAAGGGGGAATCTAATTAATGTGTATAAATATACAAGGGTTGGGTGTCAAGAAGAGAGGGGCAACCTGTTTTCACTTGTACCCTGCAATAGGGTGAGGGGCAATGGATACAAGCTGGAGCACAAGAAGTTCCACCTCTAGCATGATGAAGAACTTCTTTACTGTAAGGGTTCCAGAGCACTGGAACAGGCTCCCCAGGGAGGTTGTGGAGTCTCCTTCCCTGGAGACATTTAAGACCCGTCTGGATGCGTTCCTGTGTGACCTGCCCTAGACTAGATGGTCCTGCTCTGGCAGGGGGGTTGGACTCGATGATCTCCAGAGGTCCCTTCCAACCCCTAACGTTCTGTGATTCTACGATTCTGTGAAAAAGGGAAGGTAAATTGGAATACTCTTGATGACAGTTATTTACTCCACTGTGCTGTTTTATTTGCTATTTATGCTATTAGGTAATTCCTGAGTATACTGTTTCTGCTTGTCATAGCATGGTTTGGTCTCTGATGGGCTCTAAGTGGAGGCCATCATGCAGGTCAGTTTTCCATGAAGTCCTCCAGGTTTCAGCAAGCACCCTCATGACTACGAC
>NW_008609130.1:54271-75760 GCF_000691845.1 Merops nubicus
CTGAGTAGGATAACCAGGAGTAACTGCAACAGCAGAATTGATCCCATAAACCTTGGCAGCCTAATTGTCTATCACAATCACAGTGAGATTTCATACAGCCCCCCACTGCTTCTCCCCTGGCCCCTCCTAGACACTGCTCAGTCAGAGCTTCCTGTCCATGTGAGCCTACCTCAACCTGAAGTTTAAGAAGAGGACCAGGTGCTTTCCAGGTTTCATTTTCAGTTTATCATATTTCCCCTCCCTCGTTAAAAGCAGAGTATGACACTTTCTTCCCTTCATACATCTCTGCCTCCTTTCACCCCGCACCAGACTTGGTTCTCAAAAAAGTACAAGCCATGCTAGGACTTCAACACGATTTTGTTGTGAAAGCAACCAGAATGCCAGTGAGGCCTTAGGAAGAAGCCCTGTTCATTAACTCAGCTAACAACTATAACTTCTTTGTAGAGCTACATGAATACTTCTTTGCCTGCAGGAAGAAGGTTAGTGCCCTTGGTACCAAATTCCCATCTGAACAGACAGCTGATGTCCCTCTATAATGCAGGCACCTTGCCCTACACAAGACAAATTTTGTTCTCTGTTTAATATTTGATTTCTGTAACAGTGTAGAAGGACTTTTAAAATCAAAATCCAGGTTGGGAGTTTTCTGTAACAATCATTGCTACAGTAATAGCTTTATTTCTAAAAATTATTCTATATTAAAAATAAAATTCACAATTGCATTTAAAATTTTATAGACATGCATTTTTTCCTCCCATTTTTCCATGCAGGAGTTCTTATGTTATTTAGCATAGACAGGTTTCTTCCAAAGCAGCATAATGTTCTTTACCACTTCTCTCACAATGACAGGTCATTTTGAACGCTTGCTCATCCCTGCCTGTATCTGATGCTCTTGACACTAGACACATACATTTAAACAGAATTTCTAAAAGGGCTGTTTCAAAGAAAGGGTAACCTGACAAAAAGAAAATGTTACTAAAAATCTTTCAAAGTACTTTTCATATAAAATTCTGTTGTGTAGCCACACCAAATCTATGCATAGCTTCCAGTAAAAATGAAAAACAGAAGACAAAAAGAACATGAAACACTTGGGGGGGAAGTTTACAGAAGCCTGGATGATAAAATAATATTTATCTAAGAAAGTAATCACATTCTCTGTTATTATATATGTTATTGCACATCATGGAAAACAGTTTACAGTGGAAATATTTTGAAATAACAAATATGCTATTTGATTTCACTTCATATATATTTCAGTGTTATGAAAATGAAAGGAATAAGGCAATTTCTCTGGATAATGTGAGAATGAAAAATAAGCTGTTAGCTGGACTTTCAAAATATTACTAAATCAAAAAGTATTAAGCATAAAATAATTTTTATTAGTGTTACCAATAATGTTTAGTGTGAAAGAACTGAAAAATTACAAAGCTTTTTTTTCAGTTAAGATTAATATGTTGCCCTATGTGGGCTGGAATACAATGCCTGTCTGATAGTATAAAGGAAAACTGAACAGCTGATAAGGACAACGATTAAATAAGTATAATGGATTTTATACGGATGTGGGAGGAATTTAGGAAAGAAAATTGTCCAAATTAAGTTTGTGTCAGTCACTGAAATTTATATTCTTCTTTTTGCAAAAGGTGTCTGTCATCTCTAAAATCCAGAGGGGATCAAGGTATTATACTCCATAGTGGCATTTGTGCCTGAAACATCACACTCCTCTTTAGAGCCATGCTGGATTATTGGTTTAACATTAAATAAACTCAGAAAGAAGAAAAAAAGGTTAAAAGGAACAGCCACAAAACAGCTGCTTTGTATAGCATCTTCAGTTTATCACTGGTGGTCTCCCATTCAAGAATTGACTGAACTCATCTTCAATAAATAACTCTTACACTTTTATTGGTCTGACCTATTCAGAGTTATAGCAAAGCTCTAATCCACCAGAACAATTATATTGCCTTTTCCACTGTGAAAAAAAATAACCAATGTTGTTAAATCTTGTCATATCAGTGCAGGCAATCTTGAATATTCCATACCACTTGGGGATGTCTCCTTTTTCCTCCTTTAAGAAATCACGACACTTTTTGGTTTTGACATATTGCTCAATACTAAACGAGAATCTCACCAGAAAATAAATCCATAGTTGTTTTCATGACAGCAAATTACATGCCAAAGTGTGACATTTAAATGTTGAATTTTAATGGCTTGTCAGCAGAAGTGAAATGCATTTAAAAAAAAATTAATATGGGAGAGAACAATGTGTCTGTCTATAAAATAATTCTGTTCATAGTAGACTTGAATGGTAAATACAGTGTCAAGTGTATTCTATTTCTCAAAGCACATCTTCATCTAGTAAGAAATGAGCTATATGAATAGGGGTTAAATTCTCCTCTCCTGCTGGCACAGTGGATGCAGTTGTACTGGTCAAGAAGCTCCTACCAATATCCATTTTCAGGAGGTTTCCACATGCAGGACAATTTTAGCAAAGGTGATAAAAGGCAAACTGGACAGCCTGGTGAGAGGGAGGAGTGTCCACCACCTCTTAAAAGCACTCAGCTATGACTGCCACACATCTTGCTGCCTATCTTTTCCCTTGGACTGTAGGTAGTGATAACACTGATTTTCAGAGAGTAACTTCAAGAAATGATTGACCAAAGATATTCTATTCACATTTAGTCACATGAAAGCATTTCCTCCCTGCTGTCTCTTAAACATTTCCATCAATAATTTTCTCACTTGCTACCAATAAACACTTGTGTTGAGTAAAATGTTCATATTTAACTTAAAAATATCATTAAGGAGAATTCCCTTTTCCTCCTGCAATTACAGCGATATAGTGATTCTATTTCAGTGTTCTTGCTTATGTATAAGGTCCCTCAGGAACCTTGTGTTATTTAATAATGGTCAATAAAAGATGTGTGACAGGTAGTATGGGCATATTCACAGGCTAATATAATATCCTGAGATTAAGGAAAATCTGAGCACATTGTGAAGAATCAGGCTCTTGACAACATGGGGGAACATGAAAAAACAAAGTTAATTGCCAAAAAATGCAATTTTGTATACATTGGACAAAATCTGTATCTATGCTTTGTTTGGAACCAATTTAATTATCTTTTTTTAGGGAGGAAAATGGAAAGTTTCTCTATGCACAATGGCAGACAATTAAAAAAATGCTGGGGAGCACAGGAAGGCTGTTACTAGTCCTAAAACATTAACATGTCTGAATGCCCTCTCTAAAATAATCTCAGCAGTTTTGCCCTGCTTATATAAAAGGCTCAACATGAGACAATGAGAATTATTAAAGAAATATAAAGCATGTTTATGCTTTATAGAATGGAAGCAGAATGGCTCTTAGCCATATATTCCTTTATACTTGAAAGCGTTGATTTCTTTATACCTGAAGCCTTTATTCCTTCACATACATGTTCCATCTCCACAGAAATACCAACTCCCTTCAAGTATCCCTGCTGCTTTCTTCTTCAGTGCTGTCCCATTCTCCTTATGTCACCACAGGTCCCAACCCAGTATCTATATTTCTCACCTTTATTTACTCTTCTCATTCTTCTGAAATGTTTATTCTCTTTCAGATTCCTCCCTTCATCTTGTGGCTGGTTTCAAAATATCTGTGTATCACCCAGCCAAACACATTACCCAAACCACTGAGTGGTCTCTCCCTCTGTAGGGGTATTCACTTGGGAGCCTCTCCTTGACACAGCCATCAATTTCCACAAAGTCCATAGATACTGAACATAAATTTATAAATTATTGAAGGAATGAGCTGAACTAATGCTGTGGGGAGGCAGCACTCATCCTCTATGTTAAAAAAAAAAAACAAAAAAAAAAACACCACCATAAAAACAAACACAAGAAAATCATATCAGGTAGATAAATAATTGAGAGGGATTCACTGATACCTGACTTCATGGAGATCCCTGTGGCAGACTAACATTAGGTATTTGTTTCAATAAATACAAAGATATCTAAAGTTCTATCAGACAGGAGCAACAGACCTTGGTAACATAGGAGAGTTACCTTGCAATGCTGTTCCACTGCTACTTAACATAGGAGGGGGAAAACATCCAAATTATAGAATCTACAGAAATTCCAGTGTCTCTTTCATATATCTTGTCATGACACTGCTAGAAATAAGATACAGATGTAAACGAACCAATAAAGAATAGGAATTTTCCCACCTTCCTGGGCAATCAAAGTACACAGATTTACATGGAGCAGTACATTTCTCCCATTCATTTGCAATTTGCACTATTATTCCCCGTACAGAAGCTTTTTTCCTAACACACAGAGCTATTCCTTCTCCCCCAGAAAGACTCATATGACTTCTAACATATTGTCAACAATTTATGCTAAAACCTCCCCCACAAAACAATTAGTGTATGGGAAACAGCAAAGCACAATTTCTTAAATGCCTTGACAACATGCCTCTATTGAGGGGCACGGCAGTTCAGCTCCTACACCTGTTCTACCCCTGCCCTTCAGACTTTAGAAGGAAGGCTGACACATCAGAAACTTGTCCGTTTCTTTCCAAGTAAATCAGCTATTACAAAAATCACATTACCTCTTCCTCCAAACCGATATTAACTTACTTTTAACTTCCTTCAAAGTGACTAAATGGTACGACCATCATCACTCTAAAACATTTGTTCTGATAGATGTTATCTTGACACTCACCCTTACAGTACCATTTATTTAGTTTCAAGGTGTATTTTTAAAGGAGATCAGCACTCAGCTGTCTGACTCTACTTGTGGGCAAGACCCTGAAGTTTTGTACTCAGAAGACCATGTAACTCTGTCTTCAGGACTACAGGCTTCACTTCCACAGTTGGCCTTGAAAGGCCAGCTAAAAAAAAGGTGGCACCAAGATCATATCCACTGTATGGCAATGAAATTAAATGCCTTTAATCAATCAAGCTTCTTTAGAATGGATGAAATGAGATTTAAATTAGATTTAGGATGTGCAGTTAAAAATATTTTCGCCTGTCAATCAAGCCTCAGCCAATTAGCTAGCAACATATGCATTTTATTTATAAAAAAATTAGTGCAAACACATGATAAAATTAGGCAAAAGAAAACTCTTTATACTACCAGTTTTCTAACTGAAAAAGAGACTTCTAAAATAATTCTTTATATCTATATACTGAATTTTTAGAATTCAGATTGGAGACCATGTTCCACAAGTCACCATATACACAAGTCAGTGATAAAAGGGCTATTACTTAAAGAGCATAACTATTAGGCAGAACTGTGGAGAGCAACATTTAACTACGCAGGAGTGACCTGACAGGAATGTCTTCACTACCGCTTCAGCCCCAAACATTTAGAGACCCTCCTGTTGAATGGTAACATAAATACAGGCGGTTGAGCAGCAAGGATGAAGGGTTGTCAATACAGTGACACTAGCATGCACTTTTGATTTTCTCTAGCTAGACATTATTAAACAGGTTCATAAACTAAAACTATTTTACTGCTATAAGTGGTAACATCAAGATATCAGATGAAGGGACTCCATAACAGAACAGTAATGAGGCTGCAGTATTGAATTTTCACCATTAAAATTGCCAAGTTCTCAGTTTTCTAACTTTCAATGGAAGGAAAAATCAGCCATAAATCCAATGTATAAACTACCAATTTCCTTTCATCAATCATTTGGAAGGTATTGAATTGGGGAAAATGGCTTTGTATGTATAAGACTTGAGGTATCCATATGTTTTTTGCCTTAACCTCATGTTCAAGTCTTTAAATTGATCATGAAAAGACACATCCCTCTTTCCTCATCTCCATACAGCTCCTGCCATAGCAAAATTATCATCTAAATACTGACCTATATTGTTTCATAGTTTCTGTATGCTGAGCTGGTGCTGTTTAAGTTTTCCTCTTGCCATGTAGGTTCTCCAGAAGCTGTCTGCACTGCTTCTACATTGTAACAGCCAGAACAAAAGTCTGCAAGTAGAGCATCTAAGCACTAAGATAATACTGTAGAGATTGGTTAAAAGAATTACAGTTCTGTGTTTTGGAATTTATTTAATTTCACACTCACAGCTTAAAAAAAAAAAAAAAATTTAAAAAAAATAAAAAGAGAAAAAAGAACCTGCCTAATCTGCATGTAGACAAGAAAAGTCTGCTTCAATTTTCACAACTGTATTCACCACAGAAATGGAAGTACTATAAGGATATAGATATCAAATAAGTAATTATCTTTAACTTTATTCATCAAGATAAAAAGGACTATAACAAATGCTGTTCTTAGAAGAAAGCCAACCTCAATCTAAATCAGTAGCCCTGTGACATGTATTCCCTTCTTCAACTCAGAGATCATATAGCTGATGTCAGGCAGTTTTTTTAATATATTTTTTCCACTTTTTTTTTTTTTTTAAACACCCTTTCTTTCCTTCTTTCTTTTTATATTTAACACAGAAAAGATTTGTTTCATGCAGAGGCAGAAAATACCCTTATGGTAACAATCAATATAATTATCCTGTTATCCTATATTTTGGTATTTACATTCCTCTCCAGAATTAATTCAAGTAACCTTTGTTAAGCTATCAACAGCCCTTACAAAAAAGTGGAAGCAAGAGACCGTATTTCTTTATTTTAATATCAGATCTGTGTTCTGAAACTGAAGAACAGAGTAACAGTTCTTCATCACATTTTGGAAGGTGTTTTGACCTGCATGTTATTGTCAATACTGCCAGTGTCAGCACACAAGTGACAAAAATAGCAGCAATATCTTTTTATTGATACTGTATTCACTTTATCCCCCAATGTTAAATTTAGAGTTTTCCCCAGAGAACCAATATCATATTCACATCCCCATCATTACAGCTTTATGGGGACCGTTCTTTCAAGCCAATATCAATCATACCATATGTTGTCCTGAAAAGCAGATAGTGGAAACAGGTCACCTTACCCTCTGACCTGCAGAATTAGAGTTTAATTGTGAACACAGGCTCCACATCCTTTGTTTTCACTTGTGCAATAGTACAAAACAGGTTATAAATATTCAGAAATTATCACTTTTACCTACTCTGTGCTTTCCTCTCATCCCCTAACCCCCTGTCCCCCGCCTCCAATTCTTCTGATACTGATTCTTTTAACAGTAGAGAGATATTTTACTTCTGTCCTGAAGCTGTATCTCTTCTAGCTTTTGATCCAACAGCAGTGGTCACCTTGCAGCAAGCACTAGGTCACTTGTAAATGCCTTTTTAAAGTCAATTCTGTTTTATAATGCCCAAGGCAAACATCTATCAAAGCCGCTTTCTCCACCTCTGTCCCATTATGCTAAAACCAGCTTGGTGAGAATGGAAGGCTTAGGCTTCACATAATCCCAGCAAGCACACAACAAAAAAAGATGAACTCAAAGAACACTAAAGCATTGAGATCCCTGTGTCACTACTGATTTCCTGTAAAATCTCAGCTAATCACTAAAGTCTGTGACCAAGAACATATTTAAATATCTTATATAGGTTGGAAATCAATGAAAACACAAACATTTACATATCTCTGTGAACCTGACTCTTTAGTCCTTCCATGTCCCATCTGTAAAATGAGGATAACAATAATTCTTTATCTACCAGAGATAGAGAACACAAATACTGAAAATTAAAAAGTGCTCAGATTTCACTGTAATAGAAAAACAAATTAAAAAAAAAAAAAAGAGAAAAAAAAAGCAAAAAGTTTTACACGGGAGAAAGCCTTAAAATCAGAGGAGTGGGAAAAACATAGATGGACTCAGTGATATGTTAGTCTTAAGTGTAAACCTTCTCAGATACAAAGGAAGTATTCTAATTTCAGTAGTGCCTTTATCTTATTGCTGTGTTTCTGGGATATGCTGCCCTGGATCCCGCCACAGCAGCAGGCAGTACATGAAACAGCAGATGCTGAACTTTAAAGTCTTTGACAGTTACCATTTTTTTCATAAATTGTAACGGTAATCCAAACACTACTCTGTTTCATCTTTATGCCACCTCATTCAGATTAATTTCTTGTGTTCAACAGGAACACAAGCAAAACAGTCAAACTATTTCCCTTTCACATCATTTGCCTGGCAATGTGTATTTAGGAGATCCTGGAGCACTTCTGAGATCTCGGAGAGCAAGGGATAGAGATCCTTAAAACTCCTCCTCAGCCCAAAGAGATACCCAGGCATATTTCATGAAGATGTGTATGGTCTGCTCTGGATAGCATCAAGTGAATTGATGCCATCTTCTCTATCATTTTCTTAGCAGAGTTGAGGCTGAGTATGCCAGCAGTGAGTCCTGTTCTGCAGTAAGCTCAGCTTTTTCAAAAATTCAAAAGGCAAAAATCTGATTAAAATACTTTTAGAAAAGCATCTGTTGCAATTTTATGCTTACTACAGGTAACCATCTTTCCAGAGTTGGTAGACAACTCAAAAGTGTCTTAAAAGGGTATCTTATCCGAAACAACAGCCCACAGCAACAACTGCAAAGAGAATATAGGTAAGGATGACACAGCAAGCCCAGATTCTGCTAAACTGTTTTGAGACATCATCTAGAGTACACTGGTGCATTTTTTCTGGCAGGACTACAACACTGCTTTTCTGCTAATATTAAACTTCCAAGAAAGTTCTCCCTAAGCACTAGCTTGACACTGTTTCGATACAGAAAGAAAAATATAGAAAAAGAAGGAAAAATATTTTTTTTAGTCTAGTAAAAAGTCCCTTTTTTTTTTTTTTTCCCCATAGTAATGAAAATTCACTATAGAACATTAAAAATGAAACCTTGATCCCGGAAATAGCAATGGGAGATAGGGCCAACAGCAGTGTTCCAATGCAGCCAGAATCTGATATTAATTAACAGCAATGTAAGAAATTAAAGGGTAAATGGACCCATTAGATAATATACTAAGTATACTGTCCATAAAGAAACAGCTTGTCTAACAGTCAAATGATGTATCATATGGCATAGTCACTCTGAATCCCAAAGCTGTCCATCTTTAGAGGCTGTAGTATTTCCTAGTGAAAAATAAGCCAAGACACAGATTTCAAGGCAGATGGAATGCAGCTTCCAGGAGCTCAGTTTGCAAAAGATTAAGGGCCTAATAATTGTGTCCTTTCCACAGCTGGATCGTAGTTAATCTTGGGGTGCCAAAACAGGATTTGAAATGGATCCATGGCAGATTCATTTTTGCTCTTAAACTTCCCTGTACTTTTCCACATGATCATCATTTCAGCAAAATCTGTCCATCTGTTTCCCTACCCAAACCAGAAGGTGCTGGTGTTTTCCTTTTCCATTAAAAGCACAAACACATGATGTATGAAAAATCCATAATGAGATTCAGTGGTGATACAGCCAAAGTAAGAAAACAGAAAATACCAAGGAAATATCTATGTGATACTCTGAAAAGTGGCTGGGACACTAGTTCAATGGCCTGTTACTTTGAAAACCTAAAGCAAGCCTTTTATGAGATGTATCACTAGCATGTATATCATCACTTACAAATCTGACTGAGAAACCAGTTAGCATCATTTATTAAGAAAATCAACTTTTACTCTTGAAAGAAAAAAACAGCAGGATAAAAATACTAGATCCAGGTTTCATTTACACCGTACAGAAGTAATTAGAATTAAGGAGAAAGCACTGTGCAGTGGAGGAGGCAGAGGAGTAGTGTGTTCTCCCTGAGCTCTGGCACCATTGCAAGGCTTCAATGCTTTGTCCTTGGAAATGCAGAACTTCTCCCAGGTGTGGCTCTACTTCAGAATAACTCAGGCTCCTTTGAGGGATGCCAAGTGGTGTTCTAAAGGAAAAAAGGATAGCCATCCCAGAAATGTGCTGTATCATTTTCTTGAGAGAACTCCAGTCATCATGAATAATGGGGCTTTTTTCCTTGAGGAAAGGCAATGTTAAAAAGAAATATTTCTAATATTCATAGACTGAATTTCTGAAAGAGACTGAATCTCACTGATCTACAAAGGATTTTTAAGGGAACACTGTCTATGCTGACTAGTTGCATTTATTGCTCATCTTTTCTCCTGTTTCATCACAGGTCATGGCTTCTTTCCTATAACATTAGTATTTTTGTTGGCTCCACATATTAGATAGTTTTTCCTTAGTAATATACAAGAACTGTGAAGTCTTTAAACTACTGAGCATCAGAACTCATACAAGGGAAAAGCTTATTCTATACTTGCTCAGCATCTCACACTCCTTTCCTACATCCCTAAATATCTGCTACCGATCACTGTCAGAGGAGGATGTTCAGCTAGATGAATCATCTTAGTGAGCTAATAGTGCACTTCATCATTTACCAGCCCAGGGAATGTGTTTTTACACCTATCCACACTTGCTATCTGGTTAAAACAGACATTCACTTACGGATTTTTCTTTCAGTCTGCAGAAATACCTAACAGCTTAAAAGGGAGGGCAAGAAGAAATTCAGGAATTCAAAATGGTGTTTTGTTGCCATAGAGTAATAGCAATAAAAGCTCGTTTCAGACAAAGCTCAGCTGTAACCAAAAAAGCCAGCTACATGATGGGACTGTGTTTTTTGCATCTTCCAGGTATCTTCTGACAGTTTTCACCTTGTTTTGCCAATATGTGAAAACAAGTTGGATTCTATTCTGCACCCCATGTCAAGTAAGGAAGCAAAACAGAAGTGAGCCATTCAAGCAGGTCAGAGACTCTCTTTGAACAGCCTTACTGCAGGTCAAGTTCACAATGGTCAATATTAGAAACACTGGATGTAATGGTCTACAGTTAAAGCAAACGGCTGAAGTCCCAATGTCTCTTTAACTTGTAAACAAAGTAACTAGATACAGAGGTTAATGAAAATGATTACTGAGGTTAAGAAAGTAATTTTCACAATTCTAAAGCTATCAGTTACCAAATAATTACTGGCACAAAAAGCCAAGTAGCCTTTACTGGTGTTGTGTAAGACCAGTCCTGACAGAATGAATACATATAGTTGGATCACTGTACATGGTCCAACTACCCACTGATAAAAACTAGCTTCCTTCCAACACCACAGCCTATAAATATACCTACAGTCTGCAGTGATTGACTTTTTATTGCCTAATTCACCCAGCAAAAGAAAGCTGAGCAATTCTGCAGACTGCAGATGAAGGATCCACCTTAATTTGATTTAAAATTCCTTAAATCTCTCATTTATAGGAGCTATGGTATGCATTTCAAAAAATTAT
Source organism: Merops nubicus (assembly GCF_000691845.1). NCBI lineage: Eukaryota > Metazoa > Chordata > Aves > Coraciiformes > Meropidae > Merops > Merops nubicus. The sequence goes on from NW_008609130.1 coordinate 65,445, forward strand.
TAAAGAGTGTAAGCATCAGTTGTGCAACAGCCATGTTTGATATGAGAACTAAATCTAGAAATACTGAATGTAAATCCATTAACTGGCATCATAGCAAAGCAGGTAAGGAAAGTGACTGTTGATTATTGTCCATATAGATGTGACTGCACCTCAGATTAATATTTTTTCTTTCAAAAGTAGACACAGCCACCTGATGAATCTTCCAAAAATTGAAAGAGCACATGGAAAATATAAGATTCATTATTCAGAGTATTGAGTAATACAGCAAACACCAGGAAGAAAATTCTAAGTCCATACTACCATCTATAAGAGAGATGATAGCCTTAGGATATTTTCTTCCGTCTCAGGACTGGTGACACTACTCTCAGGGTTCCTGTACTTTATTTAAGTTCTGCTCTGTGGGATTCAGTGTCCTGCAGGGCAAACATCAACATGCATGCTCCACCTGCTGCTCGCCCTTTATTGCATCAGTAAAGTTGCAGTATCTGTGCAGGGTGAAGTTGGATGTTTTGGAAACTCTTATAAAACGTTATAAACGCTATGACTCTTATAAAAGGTTTTACCTAGTTTCTGACATTGTGCCTGATTTTCACATCTAGAATTATCTGTAAAAGCAACTCACCAAGTTAGCTAAGTACATTGTCAGACAACATACAGTCCATTAATCAGATCTTTATGTAGATACACAGTGAAACTTGTATCTACATACAGAATTTATGTAAGAATTTATGTAGATACATGCTCTTTATGGAGAAACATAGTGACCAAGGATGAGGAAAAGGCTGAGGTATTTGATGTCTTCTTTGTCCCAGTCTTTAGTAGTAGGATAAGTAGTTCCCTGGGTACCCAGTTCCCTGGGTACCCAGTCCCCTGAGCTGGAAGACAGAGAAGGGAAGCAGAATGAGACCTCCATAACCAAGAGGAAATGGTTACCAACCTGCTGTACCACTTACAGGCACACAAGTCAAAGGGGCTGGATGGGTTACATGCAAGAGTACTGAAGGAGTTGGCAGATACGCTCACCAAGACACTTGGCATCATTTATCAGCAGTCCTGGCTAACTGGGGAGGTTCCAGTGGACTGGAGGTTACCAAATGTGACACCCATCCACAAGAAGCTGTAAGGGAGAGCTGAGGAACTACAGGCCTGTCAGTCTAATCTTGGTGTCAAAGAAGGTTATGAAGCAAATAATCTTGAGTGCCATTATGCACCATATACAGGACAACCAGATGATCAAATCCAGTCAGCATGGGTTCATGAAAAGCAGGTCCTGCTTGAAGAACCTGATGTCCTTCTGTGACAAGATGACTCACTTAATGGATGAAGGAAAGGCTGTGGCTGCTGTCTATCTGGACTTCAGTAAAGGCTTTCACAATGTTTCCGACAGCATTCTCATGAAAAAAACTGTCTGCTCATGGCTTAGACAGGCACATGCTAAATAAACTGGCTAAATATGAGCCAGCAGTGTACCCAGGTGGCCAAGAAGGTCAACAGCATCCTGGTTTGAATCAGAAGTAGCATAGCCAGCAGGATGAAGGCAGTGATCGTCCCCCTGTACTCAGCACTGGTGAGGCTGCACCCTGAATACTGTGTTCAGTTTTGGGCCACTCACTACCAGAAAGACATTGAGGTGCTGGAAGGGGATCTAGACATGAAAGTGCTGCAGTGAAGCTAGTGAAGGGCCTAGAGCACAAGTCTTCGGAGGAGTGGCTGAGGGAACTGGGACTATTTAGTCTTTTGAAAAGGAGGCTCAGGGGAGACCTTATCACGACTACCTGAAAGGAGTTTGTAGAGAGGTGAGTGCTGGTCTCTTCTTACAAGTAACAAGTTATAGGACAGGAGAAAACAGTTTGAAGTTGTGCCGGGGGAGGTATAGGTTGGATATTAGGAAAATTTCTTCACAGAAAGGGTTGTCAAGCACTGGAACAGGCTGCCCAGGGAAGTGGATAAATCACCATCCCTGGACCTGTTCAAATGTCATGTAGATAATAGTGCTTAGGGACATGGTTTAGCAGTGGACTTGGCAGAGTTAGGTTAATGGTTGGACATGACCATGTTAATGGCCTTTTCCAAGCTAAACAATTCTCTGATTCTCTGATACATTTGTGAAATTATTTCTGCAGGTGAAAAACTTAAAAGGGACATCAGGTTTAAAAAAACAATCTGAAAAACAGATAGAATTATATCAGTGAAAACAAATAATGAAAAGCTATTGCATGCATACACTGTTCTTAACGCAAACACGGTCTATGCCATTAGTCATTGGTAGCACTAACAAAAAGTCATATTTACCTAAAAATGTGCTGTTTCCCAGAACAAATACTGTCACACTTCTGCAAGAAGTTTCATTTTAAAGGAAGGCTTGTTGGCCTATTGGTCATTCACCCATGTGGAAAACCAAGAGACTCTTAATTCTTGCCCTTTGATCTCTCAAGCCCTCTGTGGTTGTATTACTGTAAAGCTGCCTGGAAGAGCTCGTTCAGCCAAGCCTTTCTATCTGATAGCACAAATCCCACAGGAAAGAAGAACATTTGTGGTTTGGTTATTTTTCAGCTATGCTTTGATTTCACAGTTCTAGACTTATACTTCAGAATATTTTCCTTCTAGTTTTTTGAATCCTTGAAAAAGAAAATGAGAAACATCTCAAAATACTCCTGCATGACAAAATGTAGAAAATCAATGCCATTTCCTTCTCAGCATCACTCACCCTCAGCTGCAACTTGCTCAGTAAAACAGCAGGGACATGAAAGCCTCTAAAATCGCAGGGATTATTATTAAATTGATGCTTTCTGTAGCCTTAGCAAAGTCATTAACATAGAAATGGAGGCGGGTGCTGTATTTTGAAATTAATGAAATAGTATCAAGTAAGGACATTCCAGGCCCAGTTTCCTTGCAAGAAAGAAAATATTGCAGTTTGACTATTCAAACAGATTAGTTACTACAGCATTTGTGAAATTTGTAAAGATATGATAGCTTTTTCTTTTTCCCCATAAAATACAAATGTTCTGAAAGATCCAAGTCGATCTACTGCATAGTTTTAAAGCATTGTTTTATGGAAAACGGAAAACAATACTATATGTCATGGAGTTGCTGGAAAATAAAAGGCATGTAAAGATGTTCATCTTGTGCCTAGTTTAAAGAAAAGTGATGAATTATAAAATAGAAATTTTAAGAACACCAGAATATTCTCAAGGCTAAAAGCTGAACTACCTTCCACCGAAGATATGTTTATACCATCTGTTGTCAGGCAAGGGCCTGTACCATGACCTATGAAATTCCAGTTCAAGATAAATCCAGGATCTACTCTAGCATGAGTTGCACAAAAAAGTTTATGGCAAAATAACACAGCAGGATTAGAAATTACCTGAGTGCCTGCTATTCAACAAAGGTCAGAATTTGAGCAGTGATTAGCTAATGCTGCTACACAGATAACTGATGAATACCCAGAGGATTTAAGACAAATAATTGAAATGTTGCAAGAGTATGGGCCAGGGCAAACTGTAGCAAAATTGATTTTTTTTTTTTCAGTGACCCTGGCATTGGGAATTTGAAATTGTTCCTCAGGTTCTGTTCAGTCTGTTAAGACTATTAAAGCTGTACATGAAGCTACTTTAATGATTAAGATACAACATAATTCCTTTAAACACTTGGAACATGGCTGAAATTAAATATTGCATTCAGTGAGACATAAATGACAAAATTCATATGACTAAATAAAACAGCAGTGGTAACCAAACATGGGGTCTCTAGTCAGTGGACAGCTAAAGAATATGGTCAGTGAAATCTAGGATATGATTCACTTCATCCTACAGCGGTCTGAAGTTACACAGATGAACCACACCCTAAACTCACCTGTTTCTCTACTGCATGTACTAGAGCCCCAGCAGACAGAAGCTGTAGATTCATGGCTGTGTGAGAGAGATGCCACCCACACAGTGAGAGCACACATTTTCAGTTCAGCAACAGCAGAGGCAACCCAGGATGGCAAAGAGCTTGAAGCACCATCTCAGGACTCTCTGTCATTAAGGCTGGAATTGGGGTAGGGGGAAGAGGGGGTAATGAAGAGTTAGAGGATTAGCAGTTTTGCAAATTTGCAAGCCTTTATTTTGTGGAGTCTAGATAGGTCCCCATAGAGCAAATTCAAGTCTGCTATCACCAAAGTTGCTAAAAGCAATTGAAATAACATGTCCATCCATATAATCTGTGCTGGCCTTATCAGAATTTGGATCACCTGCCTACAGATTGAGCAAACTCACATAAGGAAAAAAACTGCTTCCTTAGGATGAGACAGTAGGCTTATGCTAGAGCTTTCTCCGATGATCAGCTGCTGGCCTACAAATAAGGGATCAATGTCACCTCTTCCTAAAGTTCAAAGAAGAAAAGTTAGTCATAAGGAACCTGGAATGAGGTGAAGGGCAAAGTCCAAGACAGACAGATCAACAGAGAAAAGGGGAAGGTCATATGAGAGAAATACCAAAAAGATATTTGCACATTTTGTTAGATCATCTCTCCCTATGAAGAAAAATAGAGTGGATTTTATAAACAATGAGCCACTAGTTTTAGAACCAGTATTTGTATGTTCCCATATTTTTATATACTAATTTTTATACTGAAGGTACATCTTTCAGAAAGATTTCAGCACAAAAGGTAAGTGACCAGTTTTGTCTAAAATCTTACCAAAACATGAAGTGGAATTTCTTATATACTAAAGTGCTAAAGTTGAGTACTTAATTAGACTGTAAAATCTAGGAGGACAAGAAGTAAATTAAACTTTGGATGCTTATACATAGTGATCAGATACTGCAGTGCAAAGGAAAGATTAGATGATCATAACTCATCTAAGTTTTAATTAAAATTTAAAAGCAGACAGGTTTTGCACTGTCCACAAGGGAGAAAAAGCTGAATTCCACTGATGTTGGTTGAAGTGTATTTTCCTCATTTCTGAACTGAATTTGGTATCCAGTCTTTCTAAGGTTATTTTCACCTTAAAGAAAATCCTTCCATTTTAAGCTCACACAGAAGGCCATGCTTCATTATTATTTATTGACCAGTGGAATTACCTCACAGGTTAACAAGATGATAGTAAGAAGTTTTCAGTGTTGATGAACATTTTAATTTTAAATTTATATTCAGTGTATTGTTCTCTAAGCATTCACTGCCCTCTACTCAAGCCTGCAGGCAGTGTCCAAACAAAGTTCACTTTGATGGAAGGAAAGGGAAGAATATTTTATCATTGCCTCTCCCACATATATGCAAACATATGCTAATGCCCAATCTTGCAGAGAGTTTTCAATGAAGATTGGTGGTAATGTCAGAGCTATAACTCAAAACATAAGATAATGAATTTTTCTTCATATGAAGGGCTGATGGACTTAGTCATTATGATTTCATTAGGTGGTGAGTTTAACCCTTCTTCTATTTATAAATTGTTTCAAATTCATTTCTGTCTTCTGTAAAAGTATTCATTATTCATAAATATTTTATGTTGTGTTTAGGTGAACAATTTTAAACGTAATGAATTTTTTAATCTCTGTTTTTTTTCCCACTGGGAGTGACTGGCCCAAGTCACATAGAACTGGCCTTAGCAAATACTATCAGTGCATGGTGATATTCATTAAAGTTAGTATATGTAGAGTTTTCTGAAATGTGGATGAACAGAATAAGCCTATCTGGTTAGAAACTTATGGATAATAAACACCAAATATAGTTGGAAGAGTCTAAGTATTATTCTTTAAAAACTCCATATCTTTAAAATTTTGCCTCTTTTAGAAGAAAACCTACAGGAGATACCAGAAGGAGACTGAAGGGAAGAGGCTTAAGGGTTCACTTAGCACAAGCATATTACACCAACCTTCCTCTCAAATACAAGGTTGATGGCACTCCATGAATGTGCTGTATGGAAAAAGAGCTCGTAAAAGCAGCAAGCGACCTGGAGGAGATGGATGGGTTAGGAGTCTGACAGTCTGGGGCAGGTGCTGTCTAGCAGCTACGCAGAAAAAAAGTGAAGCATTCAGGAGGCCTCCACATGGTGAATGAACAGCTCAGGCCTCTGCACAGGAACAAACTGACAGTGTGCTGCTTCTGTACAAGACAAGTAGATAACAGCAGGGAGGCCCTACAGAGGCAAGGAAGTGCTGCACTTCCAGCTAATATCTGGGGGGCAGAAAAAGTAGGACCTGAAAGAAAGTGTTTACTTGGTTTGAAACTGTCTTGCTTACATATGTATATTGCTGCTCAAAACAGGAAAGCAGGAATTTTACAGGCAATAGACTTATCTCCTGAAGAGTTGCAAAGTGACAAGGTACGTAGCTGAACAAAATAACTGACCTCTTGATCAAGTAGAGTTTTGATTTAGGAGGGGTTTTTTTACATTCTTTTAAAGCATTGGCTAGTATTAAATGCCTCTAACATCTTGAATGTTTCTATCAGCTGGATGCCTGCTAAAACCTAATAGCTATAAAGAGAACGAAAGGCTTCATGTTTGATGCTATATTGAATGTCATTAACTAACATCAGAAATTAACATAGTTCAGTTAGTCTACTTGGAAAGACCTGAAACTAATGATGCTATTTGAAAAAGCCGTGCTGGAGTGCTGAAGTCTACTGCTGTTACTAAGGAAGTGACACAGAGGGGAGGAAAACATCTGTACCAGAAAGACAGAGAGAAAAAAAGAGTGACAGAGAGAAACAGAAGGGAAAAAATCTTTTGCAAAACATGTATTGATTGGAATATCTTATCAAGTGACAGCCTCCTGGGAACTCAGAAAGTTGAGTAGCCAAGACATCACCGAAGCTGCAGTCAGTTGCAAGTTGTGCCATTGCGCCTGCACAGACACAGGCACGGATCTCACCTGTGGCCATGTGTGACCTTCCTTCCATTCCTTTACTGCCACAACTAGCATAGACTTTTCCTCACGGTTGTTTCTTAACAGTTAAGTACAGCAAAGTTATCCCAATCTGTTACCAACCAGGCCTGTACTGTGAGAAAAAAAACACAATGCTAATCATGATTAAATAAAACTCAGTGAGTATGGAATTAAATTCTTAGCTAAGGCTAACATATCTTTATTATTTTTAAATCATTTTATATTTTTAATATTTTAATTGTGCCATCAATTAAGTCAATCGGTGTAATGGTATCTATAAAGGTAAGTAGCCTTCTTAAGGGCAGACCTGGGACACACTGACAAATCAGTTGCTGCTTGTCAGCTGTCTGGAGCCTGATCAAGAAAAAAAAAAAATCTACATTCCCTCTCTCTCCATCCACTGCCTTTTTAGTTCACTCCTTTTGTTATAAAAAAGGTTTGTCAGCACCCTGAGCCCAGTACAATCCCCTCAGCTCAGCTCAGCACAGCACCTGTGCTATTCCCCTGTACCACATGCTCTTTCCCTGCCCTATATCACACCCCTGCACTTTCCTGCAGTATCTGTGGGTCCTCTCCATGTGTCTCAGCAGAAAGCCTTTTGGGCCTGTCAGCTGGACAAAACAGAAGCTGGCTGTGACCAGCTCCAAAATACACAAATATTGCACTGGCTGTAACATAGGCATGCAAGAGCCAGCTGCTTTTAAACAAACGGGGACCAAGTGATTTTACCCCAGCAGTGACACCAACTCCCTTTTGCTCCTCTACATAGCTAGTGATTTTCCAGAAAAGCACTTCATGATATTTATTATACACAAAAAGTCTCATCAAATAGTGTTTAAACTGCAGACAGATGAAATACTACTAGAAGGGAGAGTGATAGATGGACAGAGAGTGCTTCCATCTCTAACAGCACTCATCAGACAAAGAAAAAAACTGAAATATGACACAAAACTGGAAATGAAGGAACACGTAAAGTCTCAATACAGCTTTCTAGGAATGTATCAAACAACAGGAGGATGCTCAGGCAGGAATTTTGCCTCTTCACAAAAGCAAGTGGGTCTACAAAAAAACCAAAAGGAACATAAAGGTAAGTTTCTAAAATATTGCAGAATCAGCAGCCTTACACTTTCTTTCCAAGTCAGAGGTTTTGCATTGTAGGGTAGCTGACAGGTAAAATAAGGAAAAGAAAATCAGTTCTCTGACCATGCTAAAGAAATATGTAAATACTGCATTCAAAATAATCCACTCAAACCCCCAAATGGATAAATAAAAAAAAAAAAAAAAGAAGTAGGTTAACTGCTGTGTGTTTGACACATGCTAAGTCAAACACAGGAATACTCTAAGCTTTCCTAAAGGACTGGAGATAGTTCAGTTAAATATTCAGTGCACGTCTGTGCAATACTTAATTAGAAACCAGAGAGCAATAGGAATAAAAGACTAAAATGGGGAGAAAGACCTCTTTCCAATTTTAAGACTGTGAGAAGAGGAAGAGAAATTGAGCAATGAGCAAGTGTTGCAGGGAAAGTATGATTTTATTATCATGAACTCCACTGTCTACCCATGACCATACATATATGTACAGGCCAAACAGAATGGGAGAAATCTGTGAAATACAGGGAATATATGCTAAGAACCAGCTTGAAAGAAAATGCAACCGGAATTAAAAAGGAGATTTAATATTACCCAGTCTTTGCAGGAAACAGCTACATTTGTCAGAAACATTCTGCCAAAGCTGTAAGATAAAGAATAAGCATTTTAAGTGAAAAAAAGTGTGTGTATATAGATACACATATATACTGCATGGCAGAGGGAAAGACCTTTTGTGGGAATTCATACTGATTACTAAAACAAAGTAAAGCTTCAATCATACCATGATGTACTGTGAGGTACATGATCTACCTATTGAGGATTTATATATAAAAGATTAAAATAATTATTTTTAAAAAGTAAGCCTAAATGTTTCAGAAGTTAGAGCTAAAAATATGTCAAACACCAGTTATCATTAAGAGTTGGTATTTTAAAAGAAAACAAGGCCATGTAGGTAGGGGAAGAAGCTGTAGATAAGAAAATGCAATGAATACAGAAATAGAAAACAAATGCCCTAGTAATAAATCCAAAATACTGGGAATGCAATGATAAAAACCCGTCTTATGTTGAATATGAAAATGTGCTGTAATTACAGATTAAGGGTATGAAATAGCATAATTAGTTTGGATATGCTATACAGTTATTCACAGTTTCCAAAAGTAACATTACTAGAGAATACAGCGGCTAAAGAAGTAACCTCATGCTTCAACTGATATTTGCTGACATTCCAAGTGTGGGACACAACTGATAATGAATTGCAATTTGATAGGTGCACTTTCAAGTGTGCTTTTAAAACGTATGAAGTATCCATATCACTTCAAGCCCAATGTATGCCCAGTCCAGTTGTCCTGTGAAAGTTGTTAATTCTTTTTAAGAATCATCTAAAAGAATAAGAATGAAGCTCAGAGCTGCACATGACATTAACAGGGCAGCATGTTAATGAATAAGCCAAATCAAAAGACTTCCTGCTATCGAACTGTTCCTCAGTCTAATGCTGAGAACAAGATCATGCAGAGGAAGCCTGGTGAGTTTGCTCAGTGAAGTTCCATGGGAACAAGAAAAGACATCTTTAGTTTCTTCCACAGAAGAAGGAAACAGAGACTCTCTAAATTTCAAAGAACAGAAAGAACAATCTGTGGAAAAGCCAGCACAGACATCTTCATGGAAAAGACTCAGCATTAATACAGAGGTTAAAATCCATGAGGTACCACAGAGATCTTCAAAACAAAGAAGGCAAGGCAAGGCAAGAATTGATCAACAGCCTTTGATATTTGCATTATATTATCACTAATTTCCATGTTGTCCTTGGAAGAAGAGCTGTAAAGCTACCAGGGCCACAAAGAATTTGACACATCTGGATCCCAGTTAGCAATTGTCACAGCTAGTTGATAGAAACATGACACAATGTAGACATGAAGACCCTTTCTCCTTTCTATGAAACATATTAGTTAATGTGTTATTTTATCAAAAATATAAGTAAAAGCTCCCTGGGGGTCTTTAAGGCCAGGCTGGATGAGGCTCTGGGCAGCCTGATCTAGTGGGAGGTGTCCCTGCTCATGGCAGAGGGGTTGGAACTGGGTGATCCTTGTGGTCCCTTCCAACCCTGACAGATTCTGATCTGTTTTAGCAGAGGACTTTAGAGCCCTAATGGCTCAATGTTTGGACTTGATGATCTTGGAGGTCCCTTCCAACCTAAATGATTCTATGATTCTATGATTTTTTTTTTAAACAATCAGAATATTATGTTATTAGGATGATATATCTTCCAAAAAAAAACCCAAATAATGCGAATGATGCAAAATTAAAAAGCTTTAAACAACAGTAAACTCAAACTAAACATATATAAACATATATTATATAAAA
>NW_008609131.1:0-600 GCF_000691845.1 Merops nubicus
CACTCACTGGAACACCTCAGAATAACAGAGAGTTGGAAGGAATAAAATAGAGTTGGAAGAGGCTTGCAAGTGACTTATCAAGCAGGTACCTTTGGAGAGCTAAAAGCTGAAGGAAGGGAGTCAAAAAGGCAGCAAACTGTGGTCAGCCTCGAGTGGGAGAAAGAAAACAAGACCAGTCTAGTTATTAAAGGCAGGGATTATTTGCTGACTCAAACAGGAGAAGAAATGTCTGGATTTTTTACACCTGTAGCTAGTTTTTAGTACTAACAGTGTTAATCTGATTTCTTTCTTTGAAAGTGTAACTAGCAGCTGCCAGAATATTGAGCCAGGGTTCTTTTACTGGTTATAAATTTCTATACAGTGGTTAGTCACTTCTAACTACATTTTTTTGAAGGGACTCAGAAAGATTGAAAAGCAAGTCCAAGATTTGTTCACTTCTAAAGAGAGAAGGAGAGAGAGGTTTTGTTCCATTTGGTAGAGGTCCATTTCTTTTACTGGAGAACATTTTCATTGCTGTTGAAAACCAAGATAACACTTGCATGCAAGTTAGAATCATAAAATCCTTAAGGTTGCAAGAGACCTAAAAGATCATCAAGACCA
>NW_008609131.1:629-28280 GCF_000691845.1 Merops nubicus
AACCATCAAGCCAACACTACTAAGTCCTCTGCAAAAACAGAATCATATTAAAGTTAATAAGATTAAGTTAAATGAACTATATTTTGCTTGGCTAGTTCATTCAGCAAATAGTCTTATCTTCTATTTTAATGAGGAATAGTTCTGCTCAAAGTTTTCTAGCCATAAACTACCTACAGGAGATTATTATTTATGAAGTTTGGGGGCTGATCAATAACACAACTCATATATATATATATATGAAAATACCTTCTGAGTGGGAAAGGAAAATTTCCACCCAAGGAAGTAGCAAAACCATTTAAAAAAACAAACAAACCAACCAACCACAAATTATTCCTACAATACTAATACCAGACCTGGATATCTCTGAGATAAGAACTAGAAATTCTTCAAAGAGAGAGGGATTTTTTTTACCCACTCCTCTAACCCATGGTACAGAAATAGAAATTTCACTGCATGAAGTAATTTAAGAATTCACACTATGGCAAGCACTAAATATTAGCAATATAATCCAGTTCTCAAGTCTGAAAAGGAGTTAAGGTGCCAAGATGTGGCTGAGTAATCACTAAACTGCAGGAGAGGAGATTCCGATATTAAGAAAACGTTCACGGACTTGGTCTGAGAGTCAAAAAATAAGTGAAACAAAATCTTCAGGAGTTTCATGGACACTACTCAAAAATATTATCACTGGGGCTTGCAAAGTACTACACAAAATGGGACTCGTGAGGGAAAGTTATAAATCAGGCCAGCTGAATGCTTCTTTTTGAAGTGAAGGGGGGAAAAAAAAAGATATTTCACATTTTAAATACTGCTGTAGGTAAAGCCATAAAGAATGGGTAATAAATGAGAAGGGAAATTGGAATGGCTGAGAGTATTTAGAAAAGTAAATAACTAAAGGTGACTGTCTTCCACTTTATTCAGTGCAGGAACCCTGTGGAGATACTCTGCAGGGTTTCATGGCACCTTGGGGTTCCTCTCTAAGGGTATCTCTGGTTCTCACTTCTGGCAGGAAGCACCCAGCTTTGTTTTCAGCAAGGAAGGACTTTCCAAAGCCAGCCCCTGAATCCTTTTTAAGCTGGCAGGAAACATCTCCTTGTCCTTTCCTTTTCTAAGCCTTTTCTTGTCCTTTTCCTGAGCTCACTGCTCCTTACTGACCTGCTGCCTTTCTAGAGGTGGAGCAGAGGGTAGACGTGTGTCAGCTTGGCCTTGGTTCCTCTAACTCCACTAAGAAAACAGATGTGGGGTTACTGTGCAAGACTTAAAGTCAGAATTCTGTGTGCCAAGGTAGAACTAAAAGCTTAAAAAGTAAAACAAAGTAAAAAAAATAAAACAGCAACAAAAAAACCCCCAAAACAACCCCCACAAAAACCCCTCACAAATAAATCATGAGGTCCAGTGTTGGGAGGCTTAGCTCAGCTCTTGGTACCCATGTATGGCCTGTCATTAAAATCAGATATTTTACTGCAGATACAGACTCCACTATAGTCTTGTAGCTATAGATTTTGAAAGGCTCCAGGGTGATCAAGGAAGCTGGAAATTACTGTGTCAGACAAACTGGTTGAAAAAACAACAATAAATAGAATAAAGTGCCAGGACTGCAACATCACGACACAACAGTGTGCAGTTAAAAAGTGTTTCTGCAAGGAAAAATTACATTTCACTCACTTTTTTAGTATGTGTCAGTAAAGCAGAGTAAAAGAGGAACCAGAGCATCATATTTTTAGACTTGCAATAGTAATTTTCCAGATCTCTCTTGAAAAGGTACCAACAAAACTAACAGCACCAACTGACAGTGCAGTTTGTCAAGTGGCAAAATGGATTTCAGAGCCCCTGGCCTCAGGTGCTTGGGTCCCCCCCTGCACACAGCTCACCTCTCCCCGTGCTGCCCCTGCCTCCCTGGCTCTTGGAAGGCAGTTAAGGAGTAATTATAAAGTGAGAGATAAATATTGTTCTGGATCAAAATCTCCCTATCAGACAGAAACCCCAGAGAAGCCAAGTGCCAGCTTTTGTTTTAGCTAATGCACTTCAGGGTTTAATGTGACCTGCTGTAGAGGGTGGCTGTTAAAGACATGGAAGTGCTGCCTGAGGACACACCTCAGATCCTGGGGTCAGTTTTGGGCCCCTCACTCCCAGAAGGACTTTGAGGGGCTGGAACGTGGCCAGAGAAGGGCAATGGAGCTGCTGGGGAAGGGTCTAGAGGCCAAGTGTGGGGAGGAGCAGCTGAGGGAGCTGGGGGTGCTGAGCCTGGAGCAAAGGAGGCTCAGGGGAGACCTTCTGGCTCTGCACAGCTCCTGACAGGAGCCTGGAGCCAGGGGGGGGTCGGGCTCTGCTCCCAGGGAACAAGTGAGAGAACAACAGGATCCGGCCTCAAGTTGCACCAGGGGAGGTTTAGGTTGGATATTAGGAAAAATTCCTCCCCTGAAAGGGTTGTGCACTCCTGCCCCAGGCTGCCCAGGGCAGTGGTGGAGTCCCCACCCCTGGAGGGGTTTCCAAGCTGTGGAGATGTGGTGTGAAGGACAAGGTTTAGTGGTGAACTAGCCAGTGCTGGGTTAACAGTTGGACCTGATGATTGTAAAGGTCTCTTCCAACCAAAACAATTCTGTTTCTGTGATTCTATGGTCCCATTGTCCACGCCACAAAGTATGAAAACTGAAAAGATCAGAGAACTTGGCTTCAAAGACTGCCCACGCTCTCCAAGGACAACACACATGACAAAGGCCACCAGCATTATCACTTTGTTGTATGGCAGTAGGATCCAGAAGCTTTAAATCAGATTTGGAGCCCCAATCACACAGCTAAGCAGCCTTTGCCACTGAAAACATGCTGTCTACCTGAGCTGGGCTGGGACAGGCAGGGGTAGCAGTCGTAGGTGGGAGGAGAAGGCAAACAGCCCTAAGAAAATGCACTTAGATTACCCAAATAAATGAGCCCTTCTATCCTTCCTGCTGGAAGCACTCAGCATTTCCAGTCAGTAACACGGTGGAAAGAGATCTTCAAGAGTGATTTGAGGGCCAGAGGAGTCATGTTTTTATGGATGACGTTGGTCAGGGTGTTCCAAGGAAGGAAATCACATAAAGGGTCATAAATATGAAGGAAGGAAAAGCAGAGCTGCCCCAAGCAAAGGGCTGGGATCAAATGCAGGATGGCAGAATGAGAAAGAACACAAATATTTCTGTGCTACTGGTGTGGAAAGAGGTGCTCCACAGAGGCAGGTCCTTCTTAGAGATGTCAAATGATCAATGGGAATCCCAATCACAGACTGCAAAATATCCCTGAATGAGGCAACAGGGCAAAATGTCCCTTCTCCTCCAGAAGTTTCCTCAGCATTTCTTCCCCCTTCTACGCCATGACTGGAGGAAACTGCCCCCTCATTTTGAACCCATGCAGCATTTCTGGTGGTATAAAATCCAGGCCAGTCCAACACACTCTTTATTTCAGTTTGGAGTTGGTTCCAGATGCCAGGATCTGTGAGTGCCTTGGAGAAGCCCCAAACCACACAGAGATTTGTAGATGAAATGCATGTCCCCCTTGGCTAGCCTGTTTGCACCACGACTGGCCCCCAGTCCTCATCTGCTGGCCAGTGTGGCTTCTGCTAAAAGTCTTTGCTTTATAACCCCTGGTGGAACTCCAGCTGAGAGAGAAAGTTCTCCCTCCCCTGGCCTCGTTGTTAGCTTTCAAATCAAGCTCCCAAAACTGTACTGCTTCCTCATCCACCTGAGAAGTTACGAGGTGGTGTTGGCCAGGGTGGGACTTGTGGGTTTTGATCAGTATTTTTCCCAGTTTTCTCTCTCTGCTCCATGCCTTGAACAGATGACTTTTGTAACCACCTCACAGTAAAAGCTGCTTTACTTCTCTCTTTTATTTCCCCCTTTCTGTCCCTGGCTTCTTTGGGGAAGGCTCATGTATAAATGGCTTTTTCCACGGGGTAGGGATGATGTTTTCTCTCTGTTTTGCTAGGCACAGGAGCCACTGAAGTGTTGAAACCAACGTCACCTGGTTCTCCCTCCTGTGAGGTGCTAGCAACCACTAAATCTGGTTTTGGAATGTCTGGGAAAGAGGGCAAACCACTTCTGTTGTAGCAGGAGAGCATCTCTTCTGTAATTTATGTTCCCTTCCTTTCCTAAACCAGATTTCTGCACTTCCACAACACACCCGTGCTGATTTGGTACATTATTTATTTGGTGTTTTTTAACTGCAGGAAGAACCAGCCTCGTTGAAAGCTCCGTGCTAAGAAGGGACTATCAAAATAAGGCTCCACTCTGTAACAATAACGTTGAATTATTAATTTTGTTTGCGATATCCTTTATGAAAATGTAAATATAAGAGACAAACTGCATGAAAAGAAATGCAAAGAACTCCTTCACTGATGAATATGACTCATTTAAGCAGCTATCAAACGAACTGTGCCTCTCGCTGGTGGATGATTCATGTTGGTGCATGTGAGCAAAAAGACACTTTTTTTGTTCAACATCTGTGTTTCTGGTTGTCAGGAATAATAACGTTCATGCCTACAACAAATAAGAGTTCTCAGCTCGACGTGTATCTTTTGGTCTCATCAAAAAATCTATTTCTTAATGGGATTTTAATCCAAGCTCCTTAAATTGGATTTTTTCTGGAGTTTTTTTTTACAAAAAGGATTTAGAGGAAAAGAAGTAAGCGAGCTTCCAAACCAGTTTCCTTGCTCCTTTGCAACAGACCCCTCAACCTTTCTGTTAGCTCCTTTTGTCTTAATAAAGGAATTTTAAGTAATTAAAATACGATGTATTTCCTTCTTGGAAAGAAATAACTTTCTGAGGAAAAAAATACAAGTTCTTTGGAACCTTCAACTCTCAGCTCTGAAGGGTACACCCCCAACACTTCAGCCTATTTTGTGAAGAGGAAAGTCTGGTTACACTTTTATGAGCACTCACTCTGTGTGGCCAAAGAAGCAACCACAACAGTGGACACCCCAGACCTCTGTGCCAACAGAAGGAAAGGGTCAGGGGGTGTATCTGAAAGACACTGAAACAGAAGATAAAGTCCTCCTGCCTGCTAT
The DNA here is from genome assembly GCF_000691845.1 of Merops nubicus. NCBI lineage: Eukaryota > Metazoa > Chordata > Aves > Coraciiformes > Meropidae > Merops > Merops nubicus. Next base: position 5,662 of record NW_008609131.1, read on the forward strand.
GGAAAGAAGAAACTGGGCTTCTTTACCTGACTGCCCAAGCACAACAAGGTCAACGTGCCTTCATGAGGTGCAAATTTCTCATCAAGGTTGACTGAAGAGCACTGAGAACATGTTTGCATCAAACTGGCTGCACTGGTGTAGGTCTCACTCTGAATAAGGATGAGGAGGTCTGAGAAAAAGGCACCCACTGTTGGAACTGCAGGTGCCCCAGCACTTTGAAATGTTGGGCTGGTTACCAGCTGGTGCTCTGTCAAAGAGGTCCCACTTGCAGCCACTGGAAGTGCAACAGCATCTTACAAATCTGAATTCTGTGAGCAAGAAGAGTTGGAGGGATCATGAACAAGCAGGGGAGACTTTTAGGCCTAAACCATTTGTTTTTATGCTTCTCTACATAACCACAAGCCAACAATACTCAGGATATTGACTCAGATGAGCTCTGAGGGAATGAAAGCAGTCAGCCCAGACTGAACCTGTCCACACCCCATGCATCTTCTAAGCAAGTCAGCACCACTAACCAGCCACTCCTACAGAAGCAGTGGAGAATTCATCATCAGCCTCACCAAGGACATTCCTATTTCTCCCATCACCAAAGTGTCTGGGTTTCACAGAGGATTCTGAAAGCACCAATTATATCCCACTTGTTTCTTCACTTCCTATTTTTTGGAAAGCAAGTAAATTAGAGATTGATTCACAAGCAGATATTTTCTGAAAAGTTCAGTGGAAGCATTTCCAATGGTTCTGCTCACTTGTAACCTTTAATTTTAACTTTAATTAAGAGATATCTGGAGTTAGCTGCAGGAATCAGGTTCTTTGGGCAATTCTGGCCCTGGTACTTTGTGTGAGTGTTCAGCCAGAGAAGATGATCTTAGATGGAATACCTTAGACCCATTCCTTTCAAAGTCTGTTCTTCACCATCTCCTTCAGGCTGCCTCAACCCACTGGAATACTCCAATGCCTTCTTGAAATCAAATTCTGCCTTAGGTTTCAGTCCTTTCATTAAGGCTTCCAGTGGTCATTTTGGGATCCTGAAGGCTCAATGCTAAAAGGATGTGAAGGCAGCTCAGCTACACTTCCACATTGACCTCTCAACTATCCAAAGTGTTTTATGTCAGTGTTGTGCCTCTCTTGGACTGCTCAGGATCCTCCCTCCAGTGGGCCCAGCCAGACATACACTGTGCAGAGGAGATGATGACAAAATCATATTCAGAGCACACACATTTTTTGCATGGGTTGACTCTCATACTTTCAACACCAGATCTGCTCCTGAAACTGTACTGAAAAGTGTCAGGGGATACCAGACATCCCTGAAAGTTTATTTCAACTATCTTCTACAAAGAGGACAGGTGTGGATTTGAAGCCTGGAGAAGATTTTGGCCATTTTAGGGGAGGTAAAATACGGTTCTGCTAATACTCAGCTGGCCTCCACCGGGCAGGGAAGACGTGAAGTTGGATCAGAGTAATGTTCCTGGAGCTGACCAACTCAGAGTGAAACTCAGCTAGAGAACTACATGTTCTTGGCACAGACAAACACAACTGCTCTATTTTCCATCCATGCACTCAAGGGATCACATCCAGCACGGGAACTGAGTAACTTGAAGCTATGAGTAGGAAGTTGTGGAGTGAGGTATTGTCTTCTGATCCTGGTGACTGGGGTACAGGAGCACTAATGAACCAAATGGAACGTCAGGGAAGACTCTCAGAATTTATTAATCATTCCTCACTACCTATTTTCTTGGAGGAAAGCACAACATTGTGCTCAAAGACAGATGGAATTGCACGTGCAATTAGCACCTGGAAAGGTAAAAATATATTTGTGATAAATAGATGAAAAGCAGGAAAAAAAGACAGAACCCTTCTTTTTAAAAGCATTTCCAGAGTCAACACTGTTTTGGGGCAGAAAGGTTGGCTCGAGGAACTGGAAAGGAGAAGCAGCAGAAGAAAGGAAAAATAATTCCACAGCATCTAAATCTGTCCTTGTGCCAACAGAGCGCAGCAATTCTTCTGTTCCCATTTCAGGAGCATTTACAGTGCTGCCAATAAAAATCCAAACTGAAGCCATGTTAGATGGACCAAAATTCCAGTACAGGGCCGAGAACAGACTGGGCCTCCTCTGAATGGGCATCACTGATTTACATTTCCTTTCTCTTCTATTTCCTCCAGGTTTTAGGGGTCACAGAAAAATCTCCATCTGTCCTATTTGATTAAGAACGCCTTAAATAGCCAAAATCTTTTCTCATCCCTTCTTTTCATATCACTACTAATTATCGACACATCTACTCACAACCAGAAGCTGATTCCAGGCCAGCAAAGTGCAATATATAACCTTCCAAAAGGTTTCATTTCTGCCCAATGAATATCTCCTTTTTTTCCTCTGTCTCCCTTTGATTTGAGCTCCAAAGATGAAACAGAACCTGAAATTACTGAATTTCTCCTCTTGTCAGCTTGAGATGGCAACCTCTGCTGAGCTGACTCCAATTTCATCCACCCAGGAGTTTTCTATTTACACCAAGACTTCTTAGTGGTCAGCTAGAGCAGCACATCACATGCAAAGAAGGAAATGAAAGTTCTAAGTCTTGGAAAAATTAATATCTAAATGTCTTTCCCAGAGCTCTAAGATCATGGCCTGTTGCAGTGAAATTCTCATTCTTGCAGAAAAGGAAGTTTTCAATAGGATATCTGGAGAGGCAGGTGTTAAAACCTCATCAGTAACCACAGCCAGAGCTTGCATAGCTGAGTTATTACTCCAAGCAGACAAATCCAGCTCAGATATTTATAAAGATTTCAGTTATTTCAAGGAATCTAAACTGAGTGAATTGCAGAAACATTCTTTTGCCCAAGGTAGCATGTTCTGTATCTTTTGATTAAAGTCAACAGTTATTCTCCTCTTTGCTGTACTCCTCTATTTAATTCTAACCCATTTTAACCTTATACACTGACACAGAGGATTCCACCTCCTCCTGCACCACACACTCCTTACGCTCCCCACTGACACCAACACCACATTTGCAGCTCCTCCAACTCCAGGTTGTTTTCCCCACAACTGCCCCCACCTCTTCTTTCCAATTAAAATTCTAATTGCTTAGCATTTTATGAATACAGTCAATAACTACAGATGGGATACAGTGAAAACCACCGTTTTTTTTTAGTTGCTAATTATATCTCTGAGTTTCCCTCTCTTCCCTTGTCTCTCCTTAATTTTTCATTGTGGGAACACACAAAACATGTTCTGCTTTGAATGGAAAAATCAGAGGCTTGTTTTTGTGCAGAAATAACACACTATATGACATGCAACCAAACTCTCACAATTACCTGCTGGTATTTTAGCTTTAGTTTTTCTGCTTCATGTTGAAATACTTTGGGTTAGATGTGAGACTGACTGGTGCTACAAGGATTGCAGAGATTCCTTCAGTTTGGTAAGAATTTGTCCTGGTTGGCTCATTAATATTGTTATTTTCATGACTAGGTTTTGTGTTTCCATTCTTTGTAATGAGATTAAGGAAAGTTCCCTTTTCCCCCCCCAGTCCAAGCTCAACCAGTCTCACAGATAAACTCATATTAAGCTTACAAATTGCTGAGCAAATAAGATTATTTTTCAAGCTAGGATGAACCAAACAGAGTCATTTTTAGTAGCTTAACTTAAATTTTGTTTCAGTCTCTTCATGGAAGAGATATTTGATGCTGACTCTTGGAATCATATTCTCTCAGCTGTGGACTGGAGCATATGGGAGAATGTCCTGAAGCCCTGATCAGAGCCTCTGGCTTTTCTGTGATGACTCCAACACATTCTGAATTAAGGCTGCTAATTAATTTTCAGGAAAACCTGTAGGAGTGCTTATTATTGTAAAAAATGAATTAGAATACTTAATATTGCTAATAGAATCACACTGGTAACTGACTTCTCATCAGCTCAGGTTCTCTGCTGTCCACATCTGGCCAGGACTTGTATTTTGGGTTATTTCAGCCTCTGTGCCTGTAGGAATGCTTATTATTGTAAAACATGAATTAGAATACTTAATATTGCTAACAGATCACACTAGTAACTGACTTCTCAACAGCTCAGGTTCTCTGCTGTCCACATCTGGCCAGGACTTGTATTTTGGGTTATTTCAGCCTCTGTGAATAGTTCTCAGCAATATTTTTTTTGGCTGCTTTTGTCTCATTGTTTAACTTCAGCTATTCTTTGGGTGCTTGTAGTTATGTGTAAAATCCTAGCTGCTTTGGCTGCACTGTCTTGGAAAGAGAAAACCAGGCTCCTGCCTGGGTAATGTGCTAGGGAAAAACAAAAGGAGAGAAGGAAACAGCAGCTCCCACGGTGCTCCCGCAGCCCCTGAACATTTTCTTGTAACTATACTGTTTTATAGATGAAACTGTCACTGCAAAAATGACAAATATAACACATAAAAGAACAAAAATGGGCAATAAATCACAAGTGACACTCCAGCCCACGGAAAGGCGCTCAGGCGGTGCTGCAGAAAGGGGGAAGATTTCCTCTTGCTTTGCATTCTGCCCAGCTCAGCAACAGGACCTTAATCCTTGAACCATCTTTACAACAATCGCTGGGGCCATCGTGTAACAACAGGCTCAGAATTCCACTTTTTGAGAGCCAGATCCATCCTCGCTCTGTTTTCTTTGTCATTTTTGTGATGGGTTTGACATCACTCCATGCAGGTCCTCGCTCGCCCCTGGATACCCACCCACCACTCCCACCCCTGTGAACGCTGCTCAGGAGAAGCATCAAGAGAAGAATAAACTCCTCAAATGGTGCATTTCACCTGCAGACAGCTGTATCTGCACATGGCTTTGTTATTATGGACAGCAGGGTAGTCTCAGCCAGGAAATTGTGGGTTGTCCGTTACCCAAAGCAGCACTTCAAGTTTCAACATGTCAGGGTACATCTAAATCAACGTTAGGATGGAGAAAAATGAAGGTGAATGTCTGTCCAGCCCCTGTTCCTAGCCCTGAAATGCACTGTAAAGCAGAACAAAATAGGTAAACAGTCCTTCTGAAATCCTTTCTGCTGTTTTTTTGTGTTAATAAACAGTGTTTCCAGTAATATTTATGAATCTGGAGTAAATATATTGACATAGAAAGAAATAAATCATTGAGGTTGCAATTTAATCAATGATTTCAGTGGATTTTTTTTTTTTTCACTTCTATAGTGGAACAGCTGAGAGCAGAATCTGACCCAGACCCCAGCAATAAATCTTGTGATACATTAAATACACACCTAAAGAAACCTGTGTATTTTATTCCACTGCTAACTTCATAAGGGAGGAGAAACCAATTGGGATTTTTTTTTATGTCTGCTTTTAACTTGGTTATAAAATATGCTGCTCACCTAGACCTTAAGGTATGCAAGGTCAAAAACATTGAAGCTTGAGGATTCACCACTGTAGATATAATTTTTTTTAAAAATTCTTAAGTAACAGTTATTCTAAAGCTTCTGACAAACTTTGTTGCATCTGGTTTGTACCAAGAATTTTGTCTGTGAGGAGCATAGAAGAGAGAACTCTCCCTTCCAGCTGCATGGGTAATTAACAACGGGGAGTAAAAAGGGTGTTCTATGGAAATCAGTCTTAATAACACCCAGCAAAGTAGTGGCTGCTGCACTAAATCATACATGGAAATACTTTAATTTAAATACAAGGAGCTCAGACATATTTCAACAATTAAGGAAATGGGTGGAAGAATGAACACCCCTAATCATGATTCCAAGCATGCTATTTCATCAGAACCCAGACAGAACAGAACAGATGAGGGCCAAGTGAATACCAAACATGGCCAATTTAAACCCATTACATCAAGTGTCTCTTACAAAACAGAGAAACAAACAGCAAATGCTCTCAGGCTTTCTCCAAACCATGGATATTCAACTGTAAAGTCAACCCCATGCAGACACTTATGTGTGTGATAAGATGTGTTAACTTTCTACAGGATTATGATAACATGGAGATGGTATCACAGAACCCCAGCATGGTGGGGTTGGAAGGGACCTCTGGAGATATCTCACCCACAGCAGGGTCCCCAGGGTCACACCCAGGTGGGTTTTGATGTCTCCAGAGAAGGAGGACTACCCTGAGAAGCAGGAGTATCTTGAGGACTGTTATATTCCAGGTGAACACAGTCTTTTCTCCTGGCTGACAGCTGTTGGATAGTCAGATATTCTCTCTGTCTGCTGGAGGACAGAGTTTGAGTGAATTTCAAGTCAGTTTTTGTAAGGTTAACACTGAAAGGGAAACACCATCCCCCAGATTTCAATTCCTTAGTTACTAAGTTACTGAATCAATGATAATAATGCATTCAACTTACACCAACAACTCTGCTCTGCCTGCTTTGGTTTGTAAGGATCATTATCACCCAGTTGTTTACAACATCTTATGTTACACTGTAACTTTAGGAAAACTTTGGTTTAGGTATTTAAGTGCAACTGCAAGAAGTTCCTTTTGCTGCCAAGGAGGACTGAAGAGAGGTGGGGCTGTGAAGATATTTAGGGTAAACAGGAGGTCATCCTATAAATGGATCATCTTATTTTTATATGAAAAGGAATAAGAAAGAGGAACTAATAGTGCATTGTTTATAAACTGCACCAGTAAAGGCAAGGATGAGCTGCTGATGAGGGTGGAGGAAATAAGTGCAAGCAGAGTTGGCTTGAAAGTATTATCACCATCCTTCTGAAGAGAAGACCTTTCAACATTGGCAACTCTATTCAAGAATGCAGCCAAGATTTTAAACTTACATTATGCATGAAGCATTGACTTCCCACCTGAGAAAAAATCCCCAGGCTCTGACCTCCCCACTGCCAGTTCTGTATCTCCTCAAACGCTAAAAGCAGTTTCTTGATCTCAGATGTACTGACTTTGGTGCTGACCAAAGAGGTGAGGAGAAGGCACTGAATGGAAAATGCTATACAACAGCTATAGCTGTAGGGCTTGTGGTAACTGCAGTTAGCAGCAGTCCTATGACTTCTACATAAATAAGTCCTTTCACATGTAGATCCCTTCCACAGTCTGGGAATCTGCAGGAGAAAAGTGCAGGGAGAATGTCCAATCACTCCCTGCCTCCTCGTGTCCAGCCCAGCTCCTGTAAATCTCCTTCAAGAACATTTTGGGGTTCCCTCAGGGATGGTGCAGGTCCCATTACTGCTGTACTGCCCTCAAGTCAGAGAGCTGCCTAAGGGACCCTGCACAGCTTTGCAGGTATCATTTGATACTTTCTTTCTCACTATAAAAATTAGTTTTTGGTAAAAGAGGGATTTTTTTGGATAAGAAAGGGAAATAAAAGTCATGGATCTGATAGAGAACCACAGAGTACCAATGCTACAAGCCACCAGTGACTTTGCTGGCTGTCCTCAGCTACCTACACCTCTGTTCTCTCATTCTACTACAGCCACCTCCCTCTTGTGGAACAGACTTTATCTCCAGTGCTTCCTGTAGCTACCCAGTTTTGCATTAAAACAAATAAAAGAGAAAAAAAAAATAAGAAAAACATTTAATTCTCCCTATGGAAAATATTTAAGCTTATATAGAGAAACCTAGAATCCTTTTGGTTGGTGGCAACCTTTAAGATCATCAAGTCCAACTGAATCCTGGGATGAAGAAATCAAAACTTGCTGAAGTTGAAGGATATGGAAGAGATGTTCCTTGCTTCTTCAAGAGGTTATTTGTATCCTCAAGTAAAAAATAATTGTGCTATAAGAACGCACGTGGGCAGAGCTTCTGACAAGCAGCACTAGCAAGAACAAGCTCATCCTTCCTGGAATCATCTAAATACATTATTCTGGTTAGTTCCTATGTTGTTACAAATAGACATGGGATGATTCTGTGTTGATGGACACACCAACATGGGTGCTGCAGACCTCTCATAACACATATCCCAGAATGAAAAGCTACAGCAGACAGGCCACTAATCCTCTGCTCTTAAGCTGAATCATTTCACTGTCTCTTAGTGACCATGGCAGTAGCCAGGTGCTAGGCATCCAAACTTCTCTTTGCCCCTTAGACATCTCTCTAGCAACACTTCCATGGTTCCCAAGTAATTCTGTTGAAAAACACAACGATTTTATCATGTGCTAGATGCTGATGGACTGGACCTAACTTTCCTTGTTACATATTCTACCAAACTCACCTTAGAGGCTACAGTTTTTAATGCTCTTTGCTTCTGTTTGAAAACAGAAAAGGTTTCCAAATCCCTTAAAACTTTTATGCATGTGTTTTTCTGACACAATGAATCATTTCCCCAAATTCACAAAGATTTTCTGGTAAACTCTGGACTGGCCTTCAAGCCACACACAACCTAGAGGTTGTCTCACTTGTGCACTGAGTTTGCTGTGACATTTAGATTTAAAAGCCTTAGAGTCTTGCTCACCCTTGTATGTCACATGTTATTTGGTTTGAATCCTGGAATTCACATGTGACATAATTAAAAAGGAATCCATTTTACTTCTTTATTTTTTTTCCCATGTTGAAATGGTGCCAGGTAATGGGATCTTCCCAACATTTGGCAGTAGAAGGAAATAATCCATTAGTATCTTTGTCCTAACTTACACATGCAATTCTGGAGCCTAAATTATTTAGGAATTCTAGTGTCTTGATCTAATAACACAGGGGAAAAAAAAACCAAAACAGGTACACAGAGAGAGATCTATATTCACACTAGCATTGAATTTATAGGTGAAGCAAGACTGCACCTCTTCAACCATCAGGCTTGAAGGAACATTCCAGAGATGACACAGAGGATGGGCGCATGCAGCGGACTCTACGGACAGGGATGTTTTGGTGCCAAGCACACGACTCAACGTGGTGGAGTTCCAAAACAAAACAAAACAAAAAAAAAAGCAAGGTTTTAACACAGAAAAGGAGGGAAGAGGAGACAGAATGGGCGTGATGACTGGTCTGTGGGGAAGGTCTGACCTGTTAGCTGGTCGTCGCCTGCGGCGGGGGCGATGCGAATGTATGGTGTTGTAAGCTGGGTCACGATTATCGCAGCTAAGGCAAAGGAAGAGTTCCAGGTCAGCATGCATGAGGGAAAAAAAAGCCAGACTGAAGCTAGGCCAGCAAGAAGAACCTTGATCAATCGTTTATTGTCTCATAGAGAAACACCCCCCCCCCAAAAAAAGCTCCCACCAGGTCCTTTGCACCTCCCGCTGGTTATCCTGCAAATTCATGAGCTTCTGGAGGGGACTTTCAGTCAGGAAGAGGACTCCAAGCACATCATTTACACAAAATGCATATGAGGAGACACTTTGGCTCTGCTGGTCACAGCCCTGGGCTTTCTGAGCTTAAGGTATTATTCAGATTACTCCACTTCTCCAGGTAATTCAAACTAATTTCACTTTTTTTTGTTTTCCTATTCCGTAACAGCACATTTCCCCCTATAATTCTTTTTTAAGATAATTTTCATGGAACACGTTTTTTGAGCTAGCTAAGATAAACTTTTCTGCTACCCACATGGGTCTTTATTCTGAAAATGAACCCACTACACATAAACTTAACTTCCAGCATGCAGAGAATGACCACTGAGAGATGGTTTTGATTACCTAACTGTTTGAGGTCCAAGTTTCAAGTTCATGTTTTGCCACTAAGAGAAGAAAAAGCTGAAAAACCTGAATTGTTTGCGTGCCTGAAGGATCCAGACTTTTCTGCCAGAGCTGTAATACTCCCTGACTGGTACAGGTAACTCTCAACGTGGCTCAGGTTAATAAAATCTCATATTTTTGTTTGCCAGCAGTTCTCTGATCACCTCTAAATGGTTAAGCACACTATGATACATATACATTAAAGAATATAACAAAAATTAAAAGGTCAGATCCAACACGATGCAGCTGGAGAACGATGCAAAGAAAAAAATATTGGAAAATTAAGGACAAAATTCTATGAAAGATCACTCATTTACATAGAACAGCCTGGGTGCTATTAGAAATGTGGCAACGAGTGAGGAAAATAGATCATCTACCATCTGCAGACAATTAAACTCAAAACTGCTGCTGCATAATATTTTGAAATATCCCTCTGCAACACTGAAATGCAGTGTTGATAGTGGCTGCTAGAGTACTGTGGCTACTGGATTTAAAATATTATAATATCCTTTTCTCTCTCATAATTAATGAAAGCCTTCCAATATTGCAAAATTAGAACAATGATGTCTCCCTCCTGAGAACTGGGTTCCTAGGAGATAACTGAGATGCTTCTACCCAGCCAGTGCTGTAAGTCATCTCAGGAAATATAGTCTTAATATAAATCACAAAACACCACAAAGTTGAGGGCAATAAACTTGGAGGAGTTTTGGATTGTTTTCAACTTTGTCTGCTGAGATTTTAGAGTCATTTAGCTTGTAGAAAGAGGAGGAATATGAAAGAGATATTTCAAGCAAAATACAACAACCTTTATTACCGCTGGTACGAAAATCTCTTCCTGATTTTTGTTTGTTTGTTTGTTTAATTATCTTGTCGAAAATAATGGGAGTGGAAACCCTGCAGCCTCCCCATTTGTATATACACCAAATAGTTTCTAAGGTCCTAGAAGCCCTTCTCTGTGGAAAACTGAGAGCAGGAGATTCTGCATCACAGGAACATGCTGTCTGATCCTTCTCCCAGCCAAGCCAGTGGCAAAGACTTCAGCAGACAAGAGGAGAACTTGCAGCTCTACAAACCTCAGCATTCTCATCCTAAATTCACTTAAAACCATTGCCATCAGGATTTTTATATGATCTCTAAAAGAACACATTTAAGTGAGGTTTCGTTTGTAAAAATATCAGGGTCATAAAACAAGCACAGTTTAAAAAATGGTACAAATTGAGGTTGTTTGAAATACATTTGATGGGAAGAGAAAGTTTTATCCAGCTACTGACCCTGCAGAGACCCTTGACCCAGTACCTGAGTACTTGACACTGAGCACATCCATCATTCCTGATGACATCAACTGGAGTGAAGAGGGAACTACTCAAGGGTTGTGCTGGATCTGGGGCAGGAACACTCTGGGCCTTTGTCTTAACACTTATTTATCTTTATTATAGCAAAAAATTCAACAGCACAGGGCTGGCCCTGGAACGAACGCTGCGAAACTCGGCGATAAAACAGAATCTCAGTGACCTCAAGAAGGTCTCAAGGGCACTTACAGATCATCTGGGGTTGGGACTAGAGGAAATAGAGCTAGCAAATGATGGAGCTATGCCCACACCAGGTTCTGAACTCCCATATTGGTCCTCAGGGAGGTCTTCAAACAGACTAACCACACACCTTTGACAAAGCCCACGACGTGGCTTGGCCAAGCTCAGCTGGCTCAACAGAGCAGCTTGGAGGTTGCCTTGGGTGACCAAGACAATGTGCTTGGTGCAATCCCAAATTCCATAGGAATGGAATTGCAGAAGCTTTCAAGAAAGAATTGGGCAGTTGGCTGCACTGTCCTGTTTGCTTGGCAATAGGGCACGGGCCTTTACCCAGTAGGATACTTAGAAGTCTACTTTAAGATAGAGTAGTTGCAGTGATGTAGTCACTGAAATTCTTTGTCCTCAAGATCAGGCACATAACTGACTTGATTAGGTACATAAGTGACTTGATTAGGGCCTAAAAGCATCTGGTTCCCCATCTATGTATTAAATTCTAGAGTATGTCTACTAACTCCAGTGGCCTACACAAGGCTGGAGGTATTTCCAGGATCAGTATTTAAATGAAAAGATGACTGTACCAGTTTTAGACCTGAATGGCCTAAAGCACTTCCTTTCAGCTTTAAAACCCACCAAACTCAAGCTTCCAAAGAGACCAGAAGCCCAGGATACAAACATCTCAGCCATGTTACTAAGCACAGGAGAACTAGCTGTTGTGCTGGAGAGCATTCACCACCTCACCTGCCAGAAGCACTGCAAGAAATAGATGGACAAAAGGAGCAGAGGATGGAGCAGCAGAACTTTGTTTCCTGGGGTACAAGCAATGGGAATCTTGTGCTAAGCTGTTGGAGGGCCTGTGGACAGAAGGGGAGGCAAAGAGAAGAGGACAATTCTCTGCCTTGCCCCACTGGGATGACTTCTGACCTACAGGCATTAAGCATTTTTGCTCTTTTTTCTGGTCCACATGTGAGAAGTCCCCAGAGGTCAATTTTTTCTCAAGTATCTCTGTTAGATCTAAAGGGAAAAAAAGTCTATACAGACTTTTGTATAATATATATGATTATATCTCTAATATATGATTAATAGCATGGTAAAATGTGTCACGGTCTCCATTTTATTTTTAAAAAATTAATCTAGTTTAAAAAGATAATACAGACATGCAGTTTCTAAGCATGGAAATCAGTGCTTTACAGAAGCCCCCCAAGAAATCCTTACACCAGGGACTACAAATGCCACTGAAGACACCGCTGGCTTCAGCCTTCACAACCACCCCTCACATGATTCCACAGGCTTCACAAAGGTATTGAGACTAATTCTGAGACATGCTTTCAAAGCAGAAATGTAGGGAGATTTCTCTAAAATAAAAGCTTCATTTCTTGCACCTCCATTGCCAAATGGGTCAGCTCAAGGTAGCCTGTTGCTACGGGAGCCATCCCCATCCCTAAAGTTACCCTCGCTCCTCAAAGGAGACAGTGAAGATTTTTCAGTCAGTCAAGTAATAGAAACAGTTGAATATCCATTAGTGATTAGGAACACAAATCTTCACATCATTTAACATCCATTCCTCTAATCATCTGTTAGGATTTCTGAGGTAATCTAGTTCACTCCTGGTCTCACTGCAGCTACTGGGAAACAACACCACAGGATTCCACTTGACTCTGGAGTTAATCTCTCATCTTAGGTTTTAGTTTTGTTATTTGAAAGGTTTCTATGGTTTACTAAGCCACCAGTTAGGAAATCAGAATTAAATCTACTTGGTTTGGAAAAAAAAATATCCCAGGAGGCAGTTCAAAGAGCCATAAAAACACGTTTGTGACATTAGAGGGAGTCCAGACCTTCAACAGAGGCAACTGTATGCCAACTGTGCTGTTAATTGTAAGGAATCAGATTTTCCTCCATCCTTCTTAGATTTAGTGGTGGAATTGTGAAGTCTACACGTAAAGGAAATCATGGTGGAGTCAGTGATGTTTGGGGACACTGGTACAGGGGTGAAGTTTCATGCTCTTACCAGGTGCCCAAAGCACACAGATCTAGGACCTGTTCCTACCTGAGGCAGTGCTTTCCTTCCTTCTCCTCTAATTCCAAATAATCATGCTACCCCCATCACTTCTTTTTAAGGCTTTGAGGTTGCCACCAGCTAGAGGTACTAAAAAGGAGAGACTACAAAGATAATCCCAGACAGATCCTCACCTCCAGAGCTAAATATCCTGGCAGCACCTTTCTCTCTCCCTGTTTGGGGAGCGAACCTACAGCTAAGCACTGTCTCAGTTACACCAAGCTGCCTCACAAGTCGTAGTTTCAACACAGAGAGCTGATCTGTACCATGAAAATGAAGAACATGATTTCTCCACTTTTCTTTTATAAAGCAATTAAGATAATTGCTTAGGAGTAAGGGGGAATTTTTCACCGTGGATGCACGAGCAGCCTGCGCGCACTCTGCGACGGGCAATTTTACAACTCTACTGCAGATAGAAAAGACAAAAATATTTGTTGTGAGATCATATAAAAACCCACAGAATACCTATTTTTAAAACCCTGCCTTCGAGTAGACGGCTAAAAAATGAGTCACACATTTATCATTAAAAACAAACAAACAAACAAAGGGCCTAAAACTCAGCTAGAGGCTCAAAGGAAGCGCTTTGAATTCTCCAACAGGTTCAGCGGTGCCTTTTGGCAACACAAACACCTCTGCAGGTCTGCAAAGACCACGTGAAGGAAAGGTCAGCAAGCTGAAGCACAGAATACATGACATAATAGGAACATACCTTTTGTGGCTACCCTGACGCAGTCGATTTTGGTTTCCTGTGTCAAATAAAGAGGAAAAAGGTCACATCTTGTGTTTCTAAGCTAAGAAAGTCATCCGTGAGTCTTTTCTTATCAGTAGTGATAAAAAAAAGCCAGTGAAGTGTTCATTTAATGTGCCTCACTATGTATTTATCTGCTTATTAAGCAACTCCTATGTGTTTTTATAATAGGGACAAACACTGCTTGGGTATGGCACATAAACATCTCACTTAAGATTCCCCTGAAAATAGAAAATATGTGAAAGATATTCACAAGAGCACAGGCAAGCATTCAGCTTTTTTTTTTTTACTTTGGCAACACAATGACCTTGGGAGACTTTTCTTTTCCTTACAGATAGTTCAAGGCATCAGGCTAGACAATTTTAGAAAGAAAAAATAATCAATGGTGTTTCACATTTCTCGACTCTCGGTGCTCTGTGAAAGAGGGACCATTATGGTTTCTGGCAGAAAACATTTCCAGGCTGTCAGCACAGACAGCCAAAGCTTATCAAGAATTGAAGGGCTCTGGGTAGGTCTGTCCAGGAAATGAAAAACAATTCCAGGAAGAATTAGTCCGATGAAACATGATCTGCAAAGACCTTTTTACACACTTTTCATTTCAATTCCATCTACTTATTTTTCTTTTACTGTTTGCAGAACTGGGGAGGTGGGGGAAAGTGGTTTCTGATTCAGTCAGGGCAACCAAAAGAGAAAACAGGAGTTCAAGACATCACAAACTAAGGTAAGGGGACTGGACAGGCTGAGACAGATGTGTGAAAACCCACAATCAAGTTTGGCTTTAACTTAACAGAATAAATCACAACATTCTTCAAAGCAAGAAAACAGAAACAAAGAGAAAAAAGAAATAAAACCCAAAGCCAGTTGAGCACACTCACTGGGCAGCTTTTAGATAACAAGGCAGAACTGACAACACATGCTGCTTCCCCCTCCTCATTCCTGAAACCTTTCATCATGAAGGAATATTGTGTCAGGAAAACTGCTATTTTTTAAACTCGGTGTGTTGGATTTCACAGTCTCTTCCCTTCCTCCTTAGCAACTCAATTTGGCACCTTGCTACTTGCTGCCAGTTGTTTATTTACCCACAACTACTCCACCAAACCACACCTGGCTCAAGACTCACCCCGTTGGCTCTGCTGGCAGCTTGGAAGTAGATGCTGTAGCTCTTGTGAGGCAGGAGAGGAGTGTTCCAGAAACCACTGTAGGTTTTGTTATCGCCCACAGTGAAAGGCTGAGCAGCTTGTAAACTGTTGGCTGGAAACTCAGCAGCAAAGTAGTACTGGGAGTTGAGGAGAGAGGCATTCTGGAAATGAATGGGCACTGGGTAGCACTTCAGGATCTCAGTTGTCTTTTTGGTCCTCCGTGGGCGTTCTTCTTCAACGACTATTTGATAGACACTAAGAGTGTAGAAAGGAAAGAACAAAAGACACACGTGGGTTATTTTAAGGCTCAGGCAGTCAACTCATTCTGAAATGACAGCATACCAGTATTGAGAGAAAAAAAAGAACTGCTAGAAGCAAAGAGAATGGGAAGAAAATGTCATTTTGATATTCAGGTATCCACGAGTGAGTGGAAGAGATTCAGGCTTTCAAACAAATTCATTCTGTGTTGGTAAAACAAAATCAGCCATAGACACGACAGCTTCTCCTACAGCAAATGCACTGCACACATTGTTTTAACACTGCTATTGAGAAAGCTGGCTGGGTTAGGGCTAAAATGTAGTATTTTGTTCACAGAAGTAAGTATAAAGCTATAGCTTGTGTTGTCTAATCTGTTTCTCTTGTCTAAACGTAATGAAATGAGCAGTAAGATAAAAATGGAGAATTAAATTAAAAAGAAGAGGGGAACAGTTATTTGTTAACTGTCGACAGAACTATTTATACAAGCACACAGAGTCAATTACAGTCTTTCCAAATTTCAGTGGCATATTGACTGCCAGGGAACGAGACTAAAACACATTTTGATGCAAGTTCCTCTCAGCCAGCAAAGCACTTTGACACATCTTAGGAGATAAGCATATTTTGAAGCACTTCTGCAAGGCAACTGAGTTTGTGTTGGCATTCTTCACCGCGCTGGGACCTGCAGGGACCAGCCCACCCCTCTCTGCTGTAAAGGTGCTGTGGACATTCCAGCAGGAACAAAGGAAGTGGGATTTCTGCTGTGTGTGCAAACGGTGCACTCGTCCTAAGCCTGAGTCAGAGCTTTCAAATCTGTGCTCTGGGAAGTGCAGGTCTCCAAAGAGGACTGGCTTGCGAGTTTATTGCTTCACTGAGGACCAGTAATTCTTAATCATTATTTGCCTTTTGGAATCTGGAATCCCAGTAAGCAAGTCAGGATGGGTAACTGATGGCAAAGCAGCAATGAGTCCAGGTTTTCACACATCATCCACATTCAAAGCCAGCTTAGGGGCTTCTGAGCTGGTGATTCATAAAAAGCAGCAGTCTTGAGGCAGGGTGTGCTTCTAAAGAGGAGACAGCCCCACAGTGTGGGGGGTGTGTGGACTAGATGATCTTTAAAGTCCCCTCCAACCCAAAATATTCTATGACTTCATGACTCTGACAGCATGATCACAGATCTGCAACTTTCCCAGCCAAGTATCACCAAGAGGCAGAAGGACACCAATTCTCGTGGCCATCTTACTAGTCTTTTACTGGACCTACATGGGCAACAGGCCCTGGTTTTTTTTAAAGATCTATTTTTTAAAGATCTAGCACCTTCCCATCATGACTCTCTGACAGCATGATCACAGATCTGCAGAACTTTCCCAGCCAAATATCACCAAGAGGCAGAAGGACACCAATTCTCGTGGCCATCTTACTAGTCCTTTACTGGACCTACATGGGCAACAGGCCCTGGTTTTTTTTAAAGATCTAGTTTTTAAAGATCTAGCACCTTCCCATGCTCACAAAAACCACGCAGAAAGCCAGCACTGAGAATGCTTAATACCTCTTCTTCAGCCCAGTTTAAACTTGCACCACAGGGAAGATTTAGTTCCATGTCAAGACACTTTAAGTGTCCTGATGAAGATGTCTATACATCTGTAAACTCTCATTACAGTTATTGGAGAGCTACTCAGAGCAGGCAACAGATCTTAAAGATCTGAGCAGTGAGGAGCTGTCCACTTTTGGGTCAACTTAATTGCTTTATCAACTCCACTGATTATAATAACTAAATATTCAGCTCACGTGCAGCCCTCTACAGGTGGGCACCTAAATCTAGACGTTTTAATCTGATGCTGAACCCCACACATAAATCTGACTGTGTGTGAGTTTGGTACAGCCAGGGAGACAAAAAAAGTGTCTTGAGGGTCCACTTGAAGGCCACTGTCTGTACAGTTTGCAGCCCTGTGCAACGAGGTCTATGCATCTAGCAGAAAGAGTTCCATTAGCTGATTAATTCCACGCCGAGTAGTAAATGAAGGTCAATATGTGGCAACCTATCTTTGATCCTGGGAGGATTGATCTGTAAAAGCCAGCCATGAAACATCTGCATTACAACCTTGTTTTTTCTCTCCCAAATCAATGCTTGACATGATTTTAGCAGTTTATTTTCTAGAACAAACCACAGTCGCTTAGAACTGGGATTGCAAGCTGCTTTGAAGAGAGCGTGTTGCCTCCTCTAACTACTAATTTACAGTGAAGCTACAAGAAATACTGCTGGGGAATTTAAATGGAGTATTGGGGAAAAAAGTAGGTGATGTAAACATCTATTCTAGCAAGGCAGGGAAGCTGGATACAATTGGCTAACGCCACAGAGAAGATAAGAATCCCTCGATTTCACTAAAGCATGATGGATAGGAAACCAAGTTATTTGGCTGTTGCCTTCAGGAGAGCATTGTTGCCTTTTTTATCTCAGTAGGGCTGAATATAAGAGGGACCCCAGACCAGATAAGGCAACACAACCTGTTTCAGTACGGGGTGAAATGAGAATTCTTTTCATTTTTCACTCGGAGATTAAAGTCTGTAGATATTTTAGAAGCAAACCTGTTATTTCAATGCTCCTTTTTCTCTGGCAAGCTCATGTTAGTTATACTACACGTGTGACTGTGTGTTACATTTTAAATGCTTGCCATCTATTCATCTTCAGACACATTCAAGAAAGAACTAAGTTGACTGGAGCAATTTCAAACTCAAAATGTCTTTTCATCCTTACTCCAAATTAGATCTGTGAGCATCTAGACCTCCAATCTATTTGCTCTTTCATAATTTAAGCACTGAAAGGTCAAGCAGCTCTTTTCTGTTCCCCTTTATCAAAGCCCAAGTGCTAATGAAAAATAACTAAATCCTATCTGCTGCCCCATTTCTACTCACTGCTGTTCCTCTCATGTCCATTGATGTCCTATAAGCACCCGGGTCAACGAGAACCTGAGAGGACTTTAGGAGGGACACGTTTTGCATTTGTACAAATGAGATCATCTTGCTAATGAATTTTACAAAATTACCCCAATTATAATTGTAATCCAAAAGCTCCTTCTCATTCTGACTGTGAAAATTGGTTTCCTTAGCACGTGACAGCTGAATTGGCTACTCCAGGAAGGGTTCAAGGGTGAACTGAGCTAGCACTGCACTGGGACTTTATTATTCCTCTTGGGTATTACTCAGATTTTCTGCTTGTTTCAGGTTGCATTATTCCTTTTCCACACCTCTATATTTCAGAGAATAAAGTCTTCCTACCTGTAATCCAAAAAAAAAAGAGAAAATCTATACTACAGTGAGATGCCAGGAGCATATCAGCTATTGGTAGAACTCAGGTTGGTCTTTGTGAGGGAAAGAAATGTAATTTAGGTTTAATTCACATTACACAGTTCTACTAGAGAATTCCAACGTGTTGGAAATTGAACTTCTGCTATATAGACTGTGATATATGATTTTATATAGAATCTATTTCTATATAGAATCTATTTCTATAGAGACTGGCACTGTTGCATCAAGAAAGGGACACAAAGGATTCATTTTTAACTTAGGAATCAAATATTTCACATTTGGGGATTAAAAAAGGTGTCTGGAAAAGAAAACTTGATCTAAATATTAAGCTGGATTTGAACAATTCTAAATCAGTTCCAAATGTAAATGATTAAGCAGAAATAGAGATCTGAATGTAATAAGGACTGTGATTTTGGTTAGATACTAGGCACAGCAGGCTCCTCAAATGTTTACTGCAAGTGGGTTGCTTAAATTAAAGTGGTCTGCCAATATCTGATAAATATATTGATTTTTTACTGACAGAGTTGAAAAAGAGCCATGAAAGAATAAAACAAAACATGTTAGCATAGCCATCAAAGCTACTAAGAATATTTAGAGAAATGAACCAAACAATTCAAAAGAAGATTTAAGTGTATATCTATTAAATGCATGAATGGTGGGGTTTAGTACCTTGCTGAATCAGGACATCATTCCATGCTACTGGAATGCAGTAAATCAATTTTTAATTAATCAAAGTCTTATTCAAAGTGACAAAATAATTTTCCAGGAAAGACCTATTGGACACAAGCACAGATTTCAGGATTCTTAACACAAAAGTCCTTCACATGTACAGTCCAGGCATTTACCAACTGAAACTCAAGGATTTATAATTACAGCTCCATCAAAAGGAATCCCACAGCAAAACCAAAGGGAAAAACAAGCTTGGTTACTGCAGCCCTGAAATGTCAGCTCTGGTCTTAAACAGTCTTGGTGCTTCACCAAACTGAAATCATAAAGAATTTTTTTGAAATGTATTTTCCAGCAGACAGATGGCCTAAGGACCTGAATGTGGATTAAAATTATCTGAATTTATTTACCAGTCTGTGCCTGATCCTAAGCAAGCCAATTAAATATCTTGTGCCTCAGTTCTCCAGCTAAAATGAGAAGGGGAAAGTTTCTTATTCCAACTGGCCTGTTCAACTGCTGAAAACTCAAACCTCTTCAAGATCTTTATCCCTGGAGATGTTCAAGGCCAGCATGGATGGGGCTTTGAGCCCCCTGCTCTCGTGGGAGGTGTCCTTACCCATGGCAGGGGGGTTGGAACTGGATGATCTTTAAGGTCCCTTCTAACTCAGACCACTCTATGATTTTATTTTTTCTGTATTATCCATGAAAAAAATGGTTGGTTTTGTTTTGGTTTTTAATTTCTAGGAAAAGTGCAAAGCCTGCCAAGCTGCTAAACTCCCCAAGCAGTGCCCTGATCAGCTGGGGAAACTGCTGAGCCATCACTGCAGGCTGTTATGGTGATACTGCAGAGACTAACTTGAAGTTTTCTGCTCATTTTACTGTCTTGTCTCATGTTTTATTAGAAATGTCTGTAACTGGTACTTTTTATAGGTCTAATTCTACACCTTGACTTGCACTCTTGCTTTGTCTTAATGCTAACAGACTTAAACAACAGAATAACCTTTGATGTACACACTGACCATGATTTCAGTGTCTCACTCCCCCAGCCCCACTTCACCCATATGCCAGAATCATCTCACTGCATCCTTCTCCTAAAATACCAAGGATCCAAGAGATAGCAAAATTAAGAAAACCCCCAAACCACTTTGCTAGATCTCCAGTTTTCTGCCCATCAACAACTTGATTGCTCAAATCAGAACAGTCTGTAGGGTCCCCATAATTTCACCAAGAAGCTTTTTTATGGTACTGCTGTTTACATCAGAAGCACTTTTAAAACCTATCAGTTATTTCATACATGTTTTGTGTCCAAAGCTTCATCTGTCTTTGCTCATCATACATTATGGACAATGTTTTGATATAATCTGCAATGTAACTTCCTCTTCATCTCTGCCATGAGTTGTCTCTGATATGTTTCTAACATATTCAGATTAACATGGGAGATGTTGATCTATTTCTTCCTCTCCCTCCCTTGCACTAGATTATTGTAATTCATCCTATAAATTAAGATTTTACAGCACTGGAAATTATACCTAAACCACATCTTGAAATGGAAGAGTGAAATGACTTTCTAAAGGACAGGAATTAATAATTTAGTTGGCAGGCAAATGGAAGAGAGCTACAAGAAATTGCCCCTAACTCTCAGCAGTATTAATCAGTGTTGGTGCAGGTGGGATAGGGACTAGATCAGCCCCAAGAACTTGGAATTTATGGAGCAGCAGTCAGGCCAGGGAATTTTTAATAGCAAAAGGACAATGAATACACCAACTAATAATGGAGAAGCCCATTCAGTGTAGCCCTCTCTAGTTCAGGAACATTTTCTTTGGGAAATCAGAGATTTTCTGAGCTTCAAGCAAAATACAGCCTTGCCTGCTATAGCTTCTGAAATGAGAAAAAAATGAAGAAGCTTAAAAAAAAAATCTTGTATGAGCATGAGGTTCAGATATGAAAATACAGAACTTAAAGGAAAACAAACAGAGCAAATGAAGCCTCCAAATTAAGGCTGCTGTACCAATGCCAACAATGACTGTTACAGTAACATACTACAACCTCATTTATAATGGGGAAAAAAGGAGAATTAGGCAACACTACAAATAATATTGGCAGTTTTAGTTTTTGCTAGTGGAGTCTCAAACCCGTGTGATGTTTTGTTTGCATCTTTGCTGGAAGTCAGGAGGATTTCTGCAAACAAAAGTTCCACAGTCTTTGGCAGTTCTCTAAGTCTGCAGGACAGTTGATGCTTCCAAACTGCAGGAAAGGAACTAAGAAAAGGTTTTGTGCCAGTAAAAAATTTGGAATTTGGATGGAGTGATGAACTTCCAAACCTGGCTTTAGTTCCTGGCTTTGCAAATCAAGAGATGAACCTGGTTAGATTCTCCAAAGCAAGGTCTCTCATCCTTCTCAGCAAACACTACGACTGGCACCTGAACTTTCCAGCCCATCCTATGGATCTATAGAGGAAATCCTGACAGTTCTTATATGAGGAGCATTATAAAACAGACTTTGCTTGTTCTTTCCTCCAAGGAGAGTCACCAGGAGAAGATAGGACAATGCATTCCCCTCAGAACAAAAGCACTTGCTATGGAATATCTTAGTTGCTGAAGAGTCAGATGGGATCAAAGCAATGGCCACCAGGGCTCATCATGGATTTAAATGCTTGTTTTTTCCTAAACACAGAAGAACTGATAAATTTCTCTTTTGGGAGAAGGATTTAAGGGAGACATCAGAGCCCAAGCTCTAACAATTCTTAGAAGAAAATAAGCAAGAAAGGAAAATAAGACAATGATGTACACTTCTTACAACTTCCAGTGGCCCAGTGGGTGCCACCAAGCCCTGATGACACAGTGTATTTAATTTTTTTCCTGCAGCTTTAACTTTGTCCATCCTCTCCAATAAAGTCCATATATATGCTAATCTACCCTTATACAAAGCAAGTATTAGTTTACTCCTGACAGAGTGTGTGTAAATTGATCAGAACCACTTGATCAACACATATCTAAGTGGTGGTTAGCCATAAGTGCCAACAACAGTGGTGGCACCTGCTCTGGTGTCAACTCATCTTCTGGCTGGCAAGGGAATCAAAGATGGATTCATCTATGAAGCTGCTTTTCCCCAAACTCACAAGTATCAAGAAACCACACAGATTTTGTATGTGTTCTGCACAGATCCAAGTGAATGCAAAATGGAAATAAAATTAAACCTCCTTATAATGGTGCTGTGCTCCACACCACCTTCAGAGTCATCTTCTACAGGTGAAAGCAGCACAAGGCCAGAGCATGTCTCTGTATTCATAAATCCCCTCCTCTACCTGTGTATTTGTTGGGCAAGCAAAAGACATCTTGGATTAGACATC
>NW_008609132.1:0-4775 GCF_000691845.1 Merops nubicus
TCCACCCACCTCACTGCCTGTTCCTCTTTTATTTAAATAGAAAGAAGAAAACATGTACTTAATTAATCATGTTTCTTGTAATTCAAGAAATAGCATTTCCAAAGAAAGGTGATTTTGTTTAGAGAACTAAGAACTTTGGATAGAACAGTGAGGCAGTAACATCCTTTTTGGGGAGACACAAAACCCCAAATCCCATAATGCTGTCCTCTCACTGTACAAAAATCTGTAGAAACATGTTATGGAAGAAGAACATCACATGGGATGTGTGCACCTACCTGCACAAATCGCTTGTATTAAAAGGGTTTATTCACATTTTTATGATAAATGAGATGCCTCTCCAATTCCTGTCCCTTAAAGAAACTGGGCCAGCTGAGGCAGTGAGTCTACATGGGCCTGCAGTGGCTACCCCAAACAAACGTGCACTGGTTTGCTGCCACACTCTCAGAACCTCTTGAGGGCCTTACTGATTTATCGTGGCTGGCTTACAAGTGACTGTCAGAAATGCAGCGTCCACTTTTCACCACACTAATGGACAAGAGTGAATACTGGCTTTTTGGTGGGGAAAAAAAACCCCAAACAAACCCAGAACTTGAGAAGACTACAGCACACTAGTCAGTGGGAAATCTGAGAATGAAATATTTAAACAGGAGCAAGAAGTCTCCCTGACTTTTGTATGAGAGAAGATATTTTTAATAGCAGTTGTCCTATTTTTGTGGCTGCAAAAACATGGAAACTAGAGCAAGGGTGGTGTGCTCTAATCGTGCTTGCTAGGAAAAGCCATGTGAGGTTCTACTCCCAGATTTCTAATTTGAAGGGACAAAAACTAGGCTCTGCCTGTTTTAGTGCAGTTTGATCTAAGAGAAGACCAGACTTGAGACAATTTTAACTACATTTTTATCTTAAATGAAGAGCAAAACCTTCTCATGTCACAACTTTCTGGGTGAGTGACTTTCTCTTGGGCTTGCAGCACTTCCAGTGGTCCCTGCAATGCAAGATAGACAGCAATTAATTTCCTGGCATATGAAATGCAGACTGGCAGGAAAGGCTTCCAACAGTCACATTAAAGCTAACATGGCAATTAAGTTGTGGCAGTGTTATTAACTGTAGAAACCAAAACTGAAGTAACATTCCAGGCATGGCTGATGACCCCTGGCACATGTAAGAAAGGGAAATACATGTTCTAGAGCACTTTGATGAAACGCTGAGAATCAATTTGGATGTTTAAACTCCTTACTAAATGACAAAGAAATTACTGTTCACAAATTGGTTTTGTACTGAAAGATACGATCACGTGGCAAATGAAGCCTGGGCATCTTGACAATGCAGGGTGATTTAGGCTGTTTTTAAAATATCTTTAATGCAGAAGTAACAGGATTCGGCTACAAGTGCCTTTGAGCAGAGCTTTCCTGGCCATTTTTAAATGTTTAAATGGCTCAAAGAAAGTAACCTAAGTGAACACTCTAGAATCAGTTTTAGATTATTCTAAAACCCTGAAAATTCTATTAACAGCTGTTATGTATCACTGAAGTTAAATAAGTTAAACACAGTTGGTGGCTGGTCACAAGTGGTGTTCGCCAGGGCTCAGTGCTGAGGCCAGTTCTGGTTAATGTCTTTATCAATGCCCTGGACGAGGGGATCAATGCCACCCTTAGTGAGTCTGTGGGTGACACCAGGTTAGGTGGGTGTGTTGATCTACTTGAAAGTAGGAAGGCTCTTCAGAGGGGTCTGGACAGGCTGGATCTATAGGCTGAGGCCAGTGCTATGAGGGTCAACAAGACCAAATGTGAGGTCCTGCACTTGGGTCTCAACAACCCCAGGCAATGCTCCAGGCTTGGGGAGGAGTGGCTGGAAACTGCCTGGCAGAAAAGGACCTGGGGGTGTTGGGGGACAGCCAACGGAGCACGAGCCAGCAGTGTGCCCAGGTGGCCAAGAAGGCAAATGGCATCCTGGCCTGGATCAAAAATGGTGTGACCAGCAGGAGCAGGGAAGTGATTACAGCCCTGGACTCAGCCTTGGTGAGGCCACACTTCAGTACAGGAACTGAACAGTTACTGTGGCCAGTTTTGGGCCCCCCACTACAAGAAGGACATTGTGGTGCTGGAGTGTGTCCAAAGAAGAACGACTAAGCTGGTGAGTGGTCTAGAGCACAAGTCTTGTGAGGAGCAGCTGAGGGAACTTGGGTTGTTTAGCTTAGAGAAAAGGAGGCTCAAGAGGACACCTTGTCTCTCCCTACAGCTACCTGAAAAGAGATTGTAGTGAGGTGGGGATTGGTCTCTTCTGCCATGTAGCAAGTGATAGGACAAGAGAAATAAGCCTCAAGCTGTGCCAGGGGAAGTTTAGGCTGGACATTACAAAAAAATTAGTCACCAAAAGGGTTATCAAGCACTGTCCCAGGCTGCCCAGGGAAGTGGTGGAGTCACCATCTCTGGAGATATTTAAAGAACATATAGATGGGGTGCTGAGGGACATGGCTTAGCAGCAACCTGGCAGTGCTGGGTTAACAATTGAACTTGATGATTTTAAAGGTCTCTTCCCACCAAAACAATTCTGATTTACATAATATATTGGTCTGTGTATATTTTGAAACCTAAAGTAGGCTGGCAGCAGTTAGCCACAAAGCATCTGTGGAAGGAAATCCACCTCCAGCTTACTGGCAGTGACCAAGGGTTTTGAAGATGGAACAGACTCAAAAGCTTGTTTGTTTTCAGTGCCCATGTTTAGCACAGCTCCTATTTAGACTGAGGCAGTCTAACCACTGATGGAATGATGAAGTTTCACAGTCATATCTGGCACCTGCATCCATGATGCTTTTCTTAGTATTTGCTACCACTCTGTGGGTTCTGTAACAGCCCTATATGGCATCTATTTTCTGTGACTCTTGGGAAAGTATCTTCTCATACCACCAGACAATGCTAGACATCTGCCCATACAGACTTGAGGCTGGTCATAAAGCTGCCTTCTAACAACGAGGAACTGTACTCAGAAATACAAAATTTTCTTTCTGTTAATGCAAATAGTTTGGGTTGTCTGCCTTAGCCTTTAAATAAGGAAAAACTTTTATCAAAGGTTTTGCTCTTATTTTCATTTCTTTTCCATTAAAGATGTTCTGAAGTGCTCGGTGAGAGCATACTGGCAGGCTACAGCTGAATACAGCTCTGTACAAAGGGGTTAGGAAGAACTTGATTGGATTTCAGGCTAGAGATGTCTATCCTTGAATGCCACATACAGATTAGAGGGAAGCCTGACTGGGGAAAGGAAAGCAAAGGTAGTGAGGTTGAAGGTTTATGCCTCAGTTGATACACAGTAAAACTCCTTCTAGAAATACAGATGATTAGCTTAAACTTTTAAAAATCTCCTCTGAATGACTGACTTGGGTTAAATTTGTTTGCTAGATGGGACTAATGAAGTATCAGCCAGGAGTGGGAGCAGCAGGATTAAGACTGTGTCCTGATTACAGGGTGAGACTGCAGGCTACTGGGTATTGCAAGTCAAGCTTTGGTAGCATATGCTGTCAAGTCTTATCCTCCAGCTTTCCTGAATGAAAGAGGCAGTGCTACTGAACCGACCCTGTGGATTTAGTTCCAGATCTGAAAGCCTCTCCCTCTCTCCTCAAGGGAGAAGTGCTGGTTTAACACATACAGCAATACCGGCACGCAGCTGGCGATTCTGCTGCAGGGGTGTCAAAGGCAGCACTTCAGACAGGCATCATTTAAGCTCTGGATGTCATAAGAACACAACACAGCATGCTCAGATACTGATGATTAGTAATGGCAAGAAGCATGGCGTTCTTATTAACTTCCTCTAAAGTTCAGCTAAAACTTTTCTGATTAAAAATGAGATGGTCAGTAGGTAGAAAGATGACTTGAGAGAAGACCTAAAGCAATGATTGAAGTGTTGCTGTTGGCACGTGCTAAGAAAGGTGGCAGAAAGCAAAACTGGAGAAACGTGGGAAAAGAATGGGAAAAGTAAAGAATGGGAATAGTTTATCGAACAGAAGAGTTTATCCAAAGTCTAGGTGAAGTTCAGGAACCTGCTGTGGAAGTCAGAAGCCACATTAGTAGATGGAAAATGATTATGAGAGTGTTTTGCACAGTTATGGTGTTATATAAATGCGTAACTGGAGATAAAGGCAAAAATGTTGTTATTCCTTAGGAAACCCCTAAACATGAAAGGGAGGATAGATGAAGCAGAGAAGAATCACAATCTTAAAAGGAAGGAAGTTCCACACAGGAAAAAATATGGATGAGAAGCTTGGCCTATGCAGGTTAGTAGATGGCAGTGCTAGTAAATATTGGTCTGTAACAGACTTTGCATATAGGTCATTCTGCTTTTTTGGGGTGGAGATGATCTGTAATGGGAATTAGCTATGGTTCTGTCAATTTAATTAAGGTCAAGACATCACTTTACATGTACACTGGCTTTCCCCAGCATATGACAAGGCTGGAAGCAGGAAAATTCTCTAATGATACACCTTTCCAAGATCAAGTAGAACATCAAAGGCTGAGAGTAGAACACCAAAGACAATAAAAGACAACCTCTTAATCTTACCATGCATCAAACCAGATGTAGAAAGAAAGACTTAGTACTGAGCACAGTCACAGTTCAGTACTACACACAGCTTGAACTTGGCAGGTGGCTGTGAAGGACTGAGCCATGAATATTTGTCTCAAAGATAGCCTTGGATGGAGGACTGCACATGTGTGAGCTGGGCAGAGCCTGTCTGGGCATGCAGCACGCTGTCAGAAGCTGAGCACGTGTGTGTGAGTCACAGGCTG
>NW_008609133.1:0-5415 GCF_000691845.1 Merops nubicus
CAGGTGGAAGGCGCTGCTCCCCTGGGCTCGTCCTTACGCGCGCACCCGGGAGAGGAGCCTCCCGCTGCCCTTGCCCCGTCCTCCCCCGGCAGCGCCCGCCGGGGGCATCCCTGGGACCCCGCTGCTCGCGGGGGGAGGTTGCTGCTCACTTGTTGCCTGGCACTTCGCCTCCGATGGAGTCTGAGATGCTGCAGTCGCCTCTTCTGGGGCTTGGCGAGGAGGATGAGTCTGACCTGACGGACTGGAACTTGCCTCTGGCCTTCATGAAGAAAAGGCACTGCGAGAAGATCGAGGGCTCCAAGTCTTTGGCTCAGAGCTGGAGGATGAAGGACCGGGTAATACTCAAGGGCAGGCTGGGGTTTGGAGGAGGACTGGGGGCTCAGGTGGTGACAGGGAGGAGGAGGCACTCCCCTTTGGACAGGGGTGCTGCACTTCCAGCAGCCTGTTCCCAAACACCACCCTGGCTGTTTGAACTGAGTCTGACTTGCCTTTCGTTTGCCTGCCTGGCCTGTGGGACTGGGGGAAGCAAACACAGATGGGTTGCAAGGACTGATTCCACACTCCCAGTAGTAAGCTTTGTGAGGAGCTCCATCATTTAAGATCTGAACGTTGGGTAGTTGGTGTTTTCCAGGAGAGACAGTGACATTAATGAGGTCCTAAAGAGCTCTTTGGGTCAGTGGGTTAATGATGCAAGCACAAGGTGCAGTAAATGTGGTCATTCCAGTTGTCTAGTGGTGAAGATGCATGGAAGCTTTGTGGTTTTGATGCTTGCCACTAGCATGTTATGTGGGATATAAAATTAAGGCATTCTTTCTGTGTGGGAAAACTGAGATAATGGGATTTTTGGAGGCAGGAAATAGTTATTAACGAAGCACTTACTGCATTGAAACAAAGTGCTTCTTTTGGAGTGGGATCTGTATTGTCAAACTGGGAATCCAGGTGGGTCCAAGAATGATCCCTGCCAGGAGGTTTTGAGTCTGGTATTGTGCCTTATCTCCCACTGGAAATGTTTTAAGCTAAAACCAAACAAACGTGGGCAATCAGCTCCACTCATTTTCTCCATGGAATCTGCTTTGGGTTGCAGGATGCCTCAGGTCTCAAAGTGGTTTTGCTCAGAACCTTGTGGTTATGAGTGTTTTTGGTAACTGAATTTCTGCTGTTTATAATTCCTCTGGCAGTGTTGCAGAATAACTTGGGGACTGCTGTGGAAGCTCCATCCTGTCATTTCTCTCCAGAGGCATTCTGGCCAGGCAGGGGGATGCCCAGGAGTTCTGGGGAAGGCTCTGGCTGAAGCAGAACCCTTTGACTGAGTAGAATCATGTACTGAAAACTTTGGCTTTTCAGTTTGAGGGTTTTTTTGGATGTAATTTAAATAAACCACAGAACACAGAGTTTTGTGGTAGGTCTTCTTTAGAGTGTGTTGCCAAAGAAGAGGTTTCTCTCTGGTGGACTGGAGGTGTGATGAGCTTGCTTGTCTGTTTGTGACCCCACTGCCTTCCTGATCACTTTCTCATCTGCAGAGTTGCTTTTTTCTAAACTGGGAATGACATTGACTGGATCAAGATGATCAATAGCCTGTACAGCATTAGCATGAGGACAGGGGTAGTCATTGGCTGTTGTCTCCATATTTGTTGCTGAGTGTTTCATGCACGTGTGACAGCCAAAGAGAATGGTGCCAGAGAAGAGCAGGGTGGTGGTTGCAGTGACCATCACAGCCCAGTTTCTGCTGTCCCTGCTCCTCTGGAGCTGTGGTTTCTGTTCCCAGGAGTCCCCCATGCTGTGCCTGTTGGGTTTTTTTTTACCAAAATAGGTGCTGCTCACTGTGAATGAGCTGAGCAAGCCCAGGCTCCAAATTGTTCTCCAGGACACTGACTCTGCCCAGTGGAGTTTGTCCAGCAAACCAAGTGCCTTAAAAATGCAGGAGCTTGGGATTTGTGGTGGTTTGAATAGGAAGCATTTTGGAATGGCAGCTGAGGGAAGAGGGCAGTAATCTGTCAGCCCTCACTGTCAAGAAGTGCACAGACCTTTGGTTGACTTGGGGTTTTTAGGTTGGTTGGTTTGTTTTCCCCTCACTTCCCAGTTTCACTTAACTGTTAAGTGCTCTCTGCATTATAAATTAACTATTCCTCTCATCTTGTTCTCTTAGATGTCTTCAGGCAGTTTCCTCTTTCTGTTTTCCTGCTTTAGAGCATTATCCCCCAGTGATGAGGATTCTGGCTTGTTTTGGTCAGCATTCAAGGCCCCTGATGTCTGCCCATAGCTGCTGATCAATGAAAGCCAACACACAGTCACTTCCCCACCCTCTCAGTCTGCCCGTGGGTCTGTGGCATCCCCCAATTCACTTTAGCTTCCTTTTCTTGTCTCTTGCCTCCTTTTCCACAGGCTGGGTCTAACTGACTTCATACATGCTCTGACCTCCTTGGTGCTGTGGGAGGAGGTTTTCTGGAGGGCTGGAGGGGGTGGAGATACCCCTGGGTGTGAGTTGGGAGGGTGGAAAGCCTTCCATTATTTTGAATGGGATAAATCAGCTTCTCAAAGGCTAGGATGGGAACCATTAGCTGTATCTAAACACAGCAGCCTCTCTTTAAATCAAGAAATTTGCAAAGAATAACCAAAACAAGTCTCTAGCTGCCTGAGCTGCAGGTATAGCTGTAGCATTTTTTCCCTGTGAATCACAAAAAAAAAAAACCCCACAAGCAGTGGCAGATTCTGCCCTTATTCATCATCTTGAGTAGTCCCAGGGAGCAATCCAAGCTCCACTGTAGTTACAGGAGATGATTCACTAAGATTTGGGAATGGAATGACTTTTTTTTTCATCTTGCTTCATTGCTGTAAACCCCCCAGAGCTTGTGTGAACTTGAAGGTTCTTTAGAAGGCAGAACTCTACTAAGAGGGAAGAATCAAATGAGAAAAGGAGTGAGTGGTAAATCTAGATAAATTAACTGAAAGTTGCCTTGCCCCCCACCCCCCTCACCCAGGGCTGCTCTGGAAACATTTAATCCTTCCCCTCCTGCTTTCATGGGCCACATATGCCATCAAAGTGACACTGCTTTGATCTATTATTTATTTAAAGAATATTTTTAACACAAGAGGGCTGGAATGATGCCTTGTGTGTTGAATTAAATCTCACAGCCTCAGTAGCAACCAAATCATGAAGCTTGATTTAAATCAGATGGTTTCAAATACAGCAGGTTTTACTGAGAAGTTGCTGCTGAAGTCAGAATGTTTAAATTAAGGTGTGTGATACTTCTGTGATTTCTAAAATAAGCAGAGAGCAACAAAGTTGGTTATAATAGTGTTACTTCAACGTTTCTTCCTGCTGCCCCATAACTTGCTGAGTGAGAATTAAATCCTGGTGTTATGAGGAGAAGAACAGATGATCAGGTCTCCATGGAAGAGCAGATTAAAGCAGGACCATGGACAAACGTGGCTGATTCAGCCAAGCAGAGTTTGCCTGGCTGCCTGGTCAGTGTTTGGTGTGTCAGAGGAGGTGAGGGGTGGTAGCACTGAGGTTTGGGGGTGTCATTTCAGCAGGCTGCCTTGGAGCTCTTTGGTGCTGTAGCATGGCCCTGGGAACTGGTGTCAGTCCAGTCTTGCTCTTCTAGGCCAGGGGCTGGAATCCCTTGGAGTTGAATAGTTCTGGAAGTGGCAGTTGCAGCCCAGTGAGGGGTGAGTTGAGAGGGAGCACAGGGCACCTGCTGCTCTACAGGTGTCTTTAAAACCAAACCAAACCCCAGCTTCTCCCCAGGCTGAGCTGTAAGTAAGGAGCACTGTCATCTGAGTTATAGATCCATATGTTCTCTTACCTAGAACAAAGATTGTTTGGAATTGAGGTGGTTGTGCATTGATGGGATGGAGTTGGGAAGCTTGCACTGTGCTTACCACCATCTGACCAATTTTTGTGGCTCAGCAGAGAGAGGACTTTGATTCACAGCTCTGGAGGACACAACTAGTCACATATTGTGAAAGAAAAGTTTATTTCTTAATTTCAGCAAGGCTTTTGGGACTGCCTCCTGTAACAGGGGATACTGGACATAACATTGGAGGAGATGATCTCCAGAGGTCCCTCCCAACCCCCCATGCTGGGATTTAGTGGAAAACATCTCCCCTTTATACACCAGTAGGAAATGCTGACATCTTGCAGCTTGGTCAGTGTTTCTCATCCTGAAATTTTCTCACTGCAGCTGGGATCCAGGGATGTCAAATGAACACTTAGCACATGGCATGACAGAAAATAACTCTCTGTGTTTTCCATTCAGAAAAATGCAATGAGAAAATACTTTTTTCTTACATAATGTGCTTCATTTTTTGGCCTGGGGACTAGGGCAGCCTGGGAGACTGGTGTTGCTGTGCTACTGAGCTTGTGGAGTTTGGAGAGGAGTTAGGCAAGTTTTGCTACTTAAAATCAACAAACCTGTTGTAGTGGGTAATGAGCCTCCTGCCCCTGGCTGGCTGGGGAAATTTGACAGGCCTGTGAGTAGCAGATGATGAAAAAAGTAGAAACCTTGTAAGAAACACAAACTCAGTGGATTATTCTTGCAAATTGCAGGCTTGAATTAAAGATCTGGATGACAATATGAGGCTGTGCCTCTAGTTTCTGAAGGATGGCAAACGTTGCTGAGCTTTGCCAGGACCCTCTGCAGCAGGGGGGGGGCTGGATGGCAATGGGCTGCTCTGCCTGGAGCTCTTGGGGTGACAGATGGGACACTTGGGTTCTGCTGACTGCTGCCACGTCCTAATTTGCCATCCTGCATGTTTCAGTAGTCCAGAGGCTGAAAGTTATGTGAACATTTTAGAAATGCTTTGTTGATGCTTCTCTGGGTCTTACATTTCTTCCCTCTTTGTGCAGATAGAGACGTTGAAGGGGAACAGGCTTCCTTGGAGCTCCATTTTTGTTTGTCTCTGTGGGTTCTGTAGGTTTTCTGGGAAGGTTGGGGGGGTTTGGTTGTGTTTTTCTGTCCAAGATGTTGTTTTAATTGGCTTGCTGCTGTGCTGATCTTCTACCCTTGAACGTTTCCAAAGGTGGCTGTCAGCACAGCGTGGCCGTGGGTGGCTGAGGGAGGTTATTGATTGTTCTCTGTGTCTCAGGGCTTCAACTGGCACTGCCAGCAAATCTGATAAACCTGAGATGTTTGTCTTGCTCTATTTTTCTATAAAGAATGTACTGTAGATGCCTCTGCCAATGAATTAGCTAATGAAATACTTAACAAAGCCAGGCTTGTGTTAAAGGTGTGCTCTAACAGGGGGCTGTGAGGTGGGATGTGAGAGGGGACAGGTGGGCTCAGGGCCTGCAGTGTTCCTTTTTGTCTTTTATAGATTCATAAACTGTCTGGGCAGGAAGGGACCTCCAAAAGTCATCTAGTCCAACCCCCCTGCCATAAGCAGGGACATCTCCCACTAGATCAAACAGGTCAG
>NW_008609133.1:5652-5960 GCF_000691845.1 Merops nubicus
TCCTCTCCTCCAGGCTGAACAGCCCCAACTCCCTCAGCCTGTCCTCACAGCAGAGCTGCTCCAGCCCTCCCAGCATTGCTGTGGCTCTGCTCTGGACTCACTCCAACAGCTCTTTGTCCCCGTGGCTCTGCCCTGACACCCTCACCAGCATTTTCACTTCTCTATTTGTACACATTTATTTGCTCCACGCACGGCCCGTTGGAGCAGCCTGAGCTGGGCAGGGGTAGGAGCAGCCCAGGGAGGGATGGAGGAGCAGCCCAGGGATGGAGGAGCAGCCCAGGCAGGGGGGGGGGCAGCGCAGGCAGGGG
>NW_008609133.1:5991-13520 GCF_000691845.1 Merops nubicus
AGGAGCAGGGGTGGGAGCAGCCCAGGGAGGGAGGAGCAGGGCTGGGGAGTGCCCTGAGGCTGGGCTGGAAGCAGTGCCTGGGGTCATCCCCTTGCTGGGCAGCCCTGCCTGGCCCTCTGCTCTGCTCCCCTGTGGCCTGACACAAACCCTCCAGAAGGAGCAGCATCTACAGTGTGGTTTGCTCTGAGAGCTTGATTGTCCTCCCTCTGTGACCCCTCATCCTGCTGCGTGGTCCATCAGACATTTAAAGCCCTTGAAGTGATGAGGTGGCTGAGCCCTGTGAGGCAGGGGAACGGTGTTTGTACCCTGTGGCTCTCAGGCACAACCCAGCATCTTCATTTCTCTGTTCCTGGTGCTTCAGCTGAAATTACAGGCTCGAACTTGTCCTCCTAATAATTTTATCCTCTTTGCCACTGCAAGCTCAGGAAGTTCCTGCTTTAAAAAGTTATTTTAATGTAGTGAAGTTGGCTGTAACTCAGGGACTCCACTTAAAGGAGGCAGTCAGTGATGGGATGTGCGTTGTGTGGCACGTATCACTGACTTGTTAAAGATCCAAAAAGTGTCTTCCAGGAATAATTTGCAATACTAGTTGGTAAGGAAGATGTGAAGATGAGGAAGTAAGTCAATGCCTAGGAAAGTTGGACACCTTTTTAAAGCTAGTGCTAGACAGGAGTGGGAGCGGGGTGGAATGATGAGAAGTGGTGTATGGAATGCAAAGCAGATGCAGAGCTGTGCTGAGGGGAGAAGGGAAGCCCTTGTCACAGATCAAACGAGGACTAATGTACAGAAAGTGTCTTGTTGAGTCTTTTTGCATGTTGTATAAAGAAAGCAAAGATCACAGAAGTAAAATATTTGCTTTTTTCATTATTTTTAAGAAATGATTGACAGGGACAAGAAAACACTGGTTTGGTTATACACATCTAAGTGGTTTAAAGGCAGTTTTTGATGCTCTGCTGTGACAGTGGGTCAGCTGGCTTGACTTCATAGCTTTAAATCTTAAAAGGAGTTCAGTCATGCACGATTACCTTTGATCTCCAAGGGCACCTTCAGAAGCTGAGGTCACTGGGCTGTGGCATCTCTGCTGATATCATCCCATCAGACAGAGAAGATGCTCACTGTTCTCACAGCAAGCACACACAGAGTGTCCTGTATGTCTTGGGTATTGATTGACAGCAGCAATTCATCTGCAAGCATAAGAATTGCTTATAAAGTCAATAGTGAAGGCAGCAGTTCAGTCTGTTTTCTGGGGAGCTGTGCTGGCTTTACTGACAGCCCTTGGGCTGTGTGTGGGGGCTGCACTCACTGGGCAAACGAGCATGTTGGACATGATAAACCTCTGAAGAAAATTCAGAGTATCAGTGCAGAATTACAGAGGTTAGAAAAGGAAAACAAACACTGAGGAGGAGCTGATCTAGGAATCTAGTGTACACTGCCACAACAGTCACAGCACGAGCTGACCTTTTGGGCTACAGATGGCTGAAGACTACCTGCAGAGGTGTTGAATTATTAATGTTAACTTGAAGGGTTTCTTTGCATCCTACTATTTTTATCATGGTGGAGAAGCACACTGAGATTTTTTTTTTTCCCCATAACAATTTATTTCTCTTAAACTTTTTATAAAAAAATGTTCTTTGAAACTGAAAGCTCCTCATTTTTAGGTGTTTTGCTTTGCAGACCTTACTGGTGAGCTGCAGAGAGCTGGCACCTCTCTCTTCTTTTGGTATTTGGCCCAATAAAGGGAAGATCCATTTAGGAAAAAAAGAGTAACAGTGTTTTGTCTTGCTGAATATTGCTGTCACTGTTCCATGCTCAGAGGACCCCTTGTTGGGGTCTCTAATGACACATCTCCACAAGAGTTCACATTTCAGAGTTAGATGTGGAGCACCAAGCTGCTTTGACCTTTTGCTTCAGAGGCTTCTACTAAAGCTATGAAAATGTATATGAAAAAAAAAGTCCCAAAAAAGTCTTTAGGAAGGGAATGAACATACTGAAGAGTGGGGCAGAACTGAGCCTGCTGGCCAATGGGGATCCCTAAATGAGATGGATGTGAGGATTTCTCAGTCTGGAAATCTGTCCCAGTGTTTGTATTTAACACTGGTAAGTTCACCCTCAGCTCTGTAAAATAATGCAGCAGGATATATTTTATGTTTAATGCTGACTTAATCTTGTGTTTGTATTAACTCACAGAAGCAATTTGAACTTCCTGGCATAAACCTGGCAGGTTTATAATGGTTGAGTGTTCATCTGTGTAATGTTTAAACAGAAATTTTTCAGCCTGAAAATTGCAGTGTAGAAATAAAATATTTATGGGTATTAAAATGTCCATTCAGAAACGTTGGGTGAGAGTCTTGCCACAAAATGCAGAATTTCTCATAAAGTGATTGACTGACTTGTTGGAGCTACTTGAACTAGAGGATAAAACAGTTCTAGGACTCTCCTCATAGCTGCTAACCCTGTTTTTACTTAGCCTGTAACAAACCTTTAGCAGCTGATGGAGTGGGGAGGTCTCAGTCTGGGCTGGAATTACTTTTGAGAATGCCACAATAGGATGGGTTGGGCCCCCTGTGATGATAAAACTTATGGTTTTTATCCTTCTGAAGATAACATAAAATTTCTCCTAGCTGAAAATCATTGTTGAAATGGCACTGATGTTAGTTGGAGATGCCTGTGGTTGATGTCACTCCCATCTGCAAATCTCTTGTCTCAAAATGAAATGAGGCAAAATAAAAATATTTTGAGTTCTCTGATCTTTAGTATAATATGTAAATTTTAATGCCAGATGCTTTAATAAGCAGCTTCTCTTCTGAATAGACACAGACCTGCCTCTGTTCACTTACTCCCATGCTGGTGAATTTGGGGTTTGAATTCAGCAGCATTACTTCTCAGGAAGAGCTTTTTGACCACATGGATTTTGCAATTTAAGTTTTGCAGGTTCTGACCCAGAGTTAATAAATCATTTGAAATTGGATGCAATATAAAGTTGTGAACTGTATCCAGTTTATTTTTTTTAAACATACAAATCACATTATATAGAGAAGAGCCCCAGTAAGAGCTGCTGTGGTTTTGATCTTGAGCCTTTGCTGAGAAAGCATTTGGGATATTGGTTTTCCTAGAAGCTTTGCAAATATCCTTCATTTCTCAATTCTAACAAAAATCCATTGAATGTATTCTGGTGGATATATTCTTGAGATGTAGAGAAGAAAATTTCCACTGTCTCAATGACAGATGAGAACGTCCTGGTACTTCTTGTATTAAGAAGCTTTAAATGTGCCACAAAGTTTCTGGTGGCGTGTTCCAAAAGAGCTCAGAAATGTGCAGAGCAGGAGCTGGATTCTTGGGCTCAGGTCTCCTTTGGATCCATCAGGATTGGACATGACAGATGGGTGCTGAGCAGCACTTGGAGGGCAGTGGAGGGGAGCTGTGATTCTCACTGAAGATGTGCTCCTCCTGAGCTGGACAGATAGCTGTGCAGAGTAATCCTCTCTGTCTTTTTTGGGGAGGTGGGGGGAAAATGACCCTGCTTGTCCTTGGGATTGGTTGGACTGGTGCTTTTCATGACCCATTTGCTGGCTGCTTTCAAGGAAAGGTTTATTTAAAACACACAACTTGGGAATAGGAAAGAAATATCAACCTGTTCAGCATAAGTCACAGATCAGACAACACTAATCAAATATTGAAAAATAAGTTGGTATTAGACCACAAATGGGAAACAATAAATAAATGAGACAGAGAAGATTATTTGGCAGGATACTTTCTCTTGGAAGAATGATTTGTGTGTTGCCATTTCTAAGAAGTCATTTGTCCTGTTGTTGTACTTGTTTCCTCCTGAGTTTTCAGTGTGTTTTTTTTTGTCAGTGTATGATTAGTTCTGGGGATGTTTGTGCTCCAGCACCGTGGGGTTTCTGAGGCTGTGCACTGGCTGTGGGTGCAGCACCCTGAGTTTGTAACAGGCAGGTGGGTTGGGGGCCCTTCTTTTGGGTGTTCTTTTCTTTTTCCTTCTTGCCAGATGATACTGCTGACCACTAATATTCTCAGCAAGTGTGAATAGTTGGTACATACCACTTCTATGCTTCATGAAATTAAGATTTTTTGTTAAATGTGATTAATTTCCAATCTTTAGCTAGCACACAGGTTGGTCCAGCCCAGAGTCCCAGCAGGAGTCATGTGCCTCTTACTGTGTTAAACCCATGCCATGGGCTTTGGGAAAGGCAGTGGGGGAAAAGGTGACACTAAATAATAATCCTGAAAGGTGCTGCTTTGTAAATGAAGTTATTCCCTTGTCTTCTGTTGCCTTCCTAAAGGAACTAGGAAGGTTTCAAACTGCATGTTGTAATTAGTATTTATGGCAATATTAAAGTTACAGGGTGGTTTCATTGGTGTCACAGCCAATACCTGATGTGAAATAGGTGAGCAGGAGGAAAGCCAAGTGCACTTGCTGAGGAAAAATGAGGCACTGAAGCACTGGGCACCAGGCATCTGCTTCACAGGGCAGAAACCCTGTCCCTTAGGGTGTTGTAGGGTGGTTTTTATTGGAGTCTTTATTGCAGTGACCCACCAGTGAGATCTTTGTGCTGGTCCTCTAAAAGCAGGGCAGCAGTTGTCCTGTGTTTGGATGAAATAATTTTCTAAACAAAGCAGAAAATGAGAGGGAAGGATAAGATGGGTGTGAGCAATGTGAAGTGTCAACAATTGCTGACACAGTTTCTTTTTCAGGTGAGTGGTGTGGTGTCCATGAAACAAGTGAAGGCAACTGAGTAAGTGAAGGCAACTGAGGGGAAGAGAAAGAGATGGGGAGGAGGATGGGACAGACTTCCAGGGGGAGAGGAAAGGATGGGGCTGGTTCCCAGCAGCCACTGCCCACTCCACCAGGAGCCCTGCTCTGGTTGGAGGTGTCCAGGTCTTGGTGGTGTTCCCCAGGGCCACCTGACTGCTCTCAGCTCTGCAGGACCAAGCTGCATCGTGCAGCAGAGCCTCATTTTGCCAGGAACTATACTTTTACCATCTATTGTTCTTAGTTCTGATCAAGTACTCTTGGTGCATGTGTACTTGGTGCTACACTCCAGCTGTGGAGCCTTTCACCCCATCTCTGTGTGCTCTTTTGGGAGCTCTGGGAAGGGCCAGCGAGGGAATCGCTGCTCAGCCTCTTGTTTTCATCAGCATTCTGGAAGGTGCTGCTTCCTCCTTGTCAACTCACAGGCTTGAGGAGCTCTGAGGTGATGCCAGGCTTTTGTGAGCAAGAGCAGAGTTTGGGATGGAGCTGCTAACTCGATTGCTTGCTCATGTTTTACTCTGGGCTCCCCATCGTGGACGTGGGAGTGGGCGGGTATCCCCACTGGTGTGAGTAGTGTCTCTCTTCTCCAGTTTCTAGTTCCTTTATAAATTATACATTGGTGTGGCTCTAGCTTTTCCTGCAAGTGTGAGGTGTGGATTTTTATTATTATTGTATTTCTTCTTTGTTGCCTGCTGCTGTGAACTGCATTGAGTGCCTGGGGAGGTGGAGGTGTGGGTGGCCCTGCCTCA
Source organism: Merops nubicus (assembly GCF_000691845.1). Classification (NCBI taxonomy): domain Eukaryota; kingdom Metazoa; phylum Chordata; class Aves; order Coraciiformes; family Meropidae; genus Merops; species Merops nubicus. The sequence goes on from NW_008609133.1 coordinate 11,512, forward strand.
GCCAAGCAGAGGAGCTCTGGACACTTGATGGAAGCACCATGAGCCACGTTGCTGCTTTTGTTTTCCTCCTCTGGTTTAGGTGTTGGGATGAGGGAGTTTCGAAAAGAGCACAAAGATAGGAAATACTGATTTTCAAGCAGTATTTTTAACTGGCCGTGGTTGGTTTCCTGCAGCTTTTTGGTATCAGTGGGGTTGGGTTTTCTGTGTCCATGGTGCCCCCTGTGGCTACTGAGGCAGGTCTGAGCCTGGCCAGTTCTGTGGGCTGATATTGGGGCAGCAGCTCCAGGAAGGGAGCTGAGGGCTGAGTTCTCCCAGAGTACAGCAATCATAGAATCCTTTAGGTTGGAATGGACCTTCAAGATCATAAAGTCCAACCATTGAGTCATTAGGGCTCTAAAGTCCTCTGCTAAAACAGATCAGAATCTGTCAGGGCTGGAAGGGACTACAAGGATCCTCCAGTTCCAACCCCTCTGCCATGAGCAGGGACACAGGATAACTAGCCTGAAGAAAACAAGCAAAACAGACAAAATGTTTTGTTATGGTTTAGTTGGTCACTTGGGTGTTTTTTCCTTGTAATGCTTTTAATTTATACATTACAGAGGACATGCTGTATTCTCAGCCTGATCAGGGACCCTAAATAGCCTCCTCTCATGGTTTAATCATGTAGTTCAGCTGGACAATGACTAATTTGAGTAGCAGAAATCCACTGATATCCATTTCCATGCTCTGGAAAAGAAGAATGGGCTCTGGAAACAATAATAAAAATAGTAACATAAAATCTTCAGTACTCTTCTATTTAAAAAAAAAAAAGATTAATCAGTCACACCTTGTTTAAAATAGTCTGTGTGAAAGAGCAGCTCACCAAGGTCTGTTGAAACCCTTCAGAACTTAGAGCAATGGTAACATTTCAACACAAGTAAAATTGATATATTTTTTGTTTCTACACTAAGCATTTTATTGTCTGTCTTTTCAGATGAAGACTGTTAGTGTTGCCTTAGTTTTGTGCCTAAATGTTGGTGTGGACCCTCCTGATGTGGTGAAAACAACGCCCTGTGCTCGTCTGGAGTGTTGGATTGGTAAGTCTCAAACAGCCAAGCTCCAGATAACACTTTTTTTTTCAGTCATAGACATGCTGAGTTTTAGCATATGTAGTAATGTTTAAGTTGTGTGTTTCCTGGGCTTCAAACTAGGGCAAACAAAAGGAAATCTGACATCTGATTCCTCTCTGTCTGCATGAGTTAATTAGGAGTCCAGCAGTGACTGCTGCCAGAGGTCATCCTTCCTGCTTTATTCTACAATGACATACCATGGAGGAAAAAAAGCTGTTAATGAGCTGCTTGGCTTTCTGGTAATTGTTGTGGATTTATAAACACCTAAGGAATCTCTGGGCAGTTACATCTTTAGAGTCCTGTGGTCTGCAAAGGTTTAAAGTCACCCTGCCTTATACAGTGTAGAGATAAGCTTCTGGACTTTCCTGCACGCTGAGGTGACTGCTCTGGAGCTCTTAGTTTGGTTCATGAATTCAGAGGATCTGGATTTACTCCTAAGGATGTCTTGCCAGCAGTTCCCACACCTAGGCTTGCTGCTTTGATGTAATGTTGGACTAAATTCCTAGGTTTTTGTTAAGAAATGGAAAGCTCCCTTGGTTTTGGAGATCAAGTCTGATTATCAAGATGAGACAAATCTGCAGTGATACCAGAAGGAAATACCTTGTGGAGGAGCTTTCTGAGAGAGATTTGGTTTTTATCTAGGAATTGAAAATGTTCAGTCTTCAGCAAGTAACATGTGGAGCACTGTAATCCTAAACTCTGGGGCTTATGATAAGCTGCAGAAGCAAATTAATCATTGCACAAACTGAATTTCTTTAAAAACTTCCAGAACATCTCAATTCTAACCTTACCTCACCTGCTTTATGAACCGTAGCATCTCAGGTTTTCTTCAGCCTAGAAATGCTGATGACTTTAAAGCAGTTAAAAAGCCATGAGCGTGCACTAACACATCTGTTCAGC
>NW_008609133.1:13551-14733 GCF_000691845.1 Merops nubicus
GAACAGCTCTGATTTCACATTGTTACACAAGAAGAGAGCAAAGAGAATGAGGAGCATTGCAGAGTCATTAAAGTTATTAGTGATTATCATCAACAATGAGAATTTTGAATGCGTTTTAGTAATTTTTTTATACACACAAGTATTCATTTCCATCTCTAGCCAGCTTTAAATTTCTGGAAAAGATAATTGCAAAAATATCTACTGGTTTTCCTTCTATGTAACAGTCTCAAGAGAAGCTCCTGGTGTGGATCATGGAAACATTAATACTGTCTTTGCCAGACGTGCAGGGCAGCGTGGAAATCATTCATTGCTGCTACTCACAACTGAGCTGAGCTCGCCAGCTTGTGAGCTCTGGTAGCAAATGACCATCCAAGTCTCAGACAAAAGCCACTTGCAGTTCTCACTGTACCTTCCAGGTGCAGGCTTAGGACATCTGAAGTGTTTTGTTTGTCTCCAGAATGAAGCCCTAGCTGACATCTCTGCTCTGGGGTCTGCCAGGTGCCGCTCGAGAGCCTCGTGCTGGGGCTGTGCTGGGGCTGCCTCCCCCAGTGCATCTGCAGCCTTCCCTGGCCTCAGACACACCCCCAGCACGGGGGGCTGAAAGCTCCTGTAGTGACCGTGGTGGGGGGATCTATAGTGAGGAGAATAACTGGTTTCCATTGTTTGCTCTTGGAACAGCACTGATGCTGTTTATTTTTGTGTCAAGGGTGTTCATGCTGCTTGCTCTGGAGGCTTTCCAGAGCCCCCAGACTGTGTTCCTCTGCTGGCAGAGCCCATGGGAAGGATGTTTAATTACTTTCAAAAGTTCAGTTTAGTCCTTTGAAGGACTCAAGAAAATCTGATGTTGTTACACTGTTTTTGTTTCCCTTTCTGAATTTGAGCAGTAGCAAATCTCGTGTTAACTGACAGAAGATGTTACAAGGCTGTGTGAATGCTTTTGGGGGATCACTGTCCAACATCTCAAGGGTCCTGGCTTGAAACTTGCCTCCAATAGTGAGGGCACCATTGCAGATCAGAGCTCAAAGCCCACTGTGGTACACAGAGATGGTTCTAAAAGGTGTGTTTGTGGGTGCTGCAGCTGCAGGGTCTGTCCTGGGGTGCTCAGTGGGTGTTTGGTCCATCCTGGAGACAGCTCTGCTAAGGCTGCTGGAGCCAACGCAGCAGTCCCGCCAACGGCAGGCA